>NC_084968.1:11030059-11120022 GCF_949316205.1 Platichthys flesus
CATTATTAATGAAGTTGAATTACTGCTATAAAGAAGTATCTGAATAAAGAGCCCGACCGGTCAGGGTGAATATATATCTTGAAAGGTTTCCATCCTCCATATTTAATTTTCAAAAGGGGGAGGGCTCTGTGAAAGAAAATCAATTTAAACTTTTCATCGTTTTTGTTCTCTTAGGTAATTGAAACTGCACGGTCCAGAGCCTCTTTTGATATTAATCAAAGGTGCTCGGGATGCTATAACTTTTTCTGTTTTTTTCTCTCTCACGAAAAAAGGGCAAAAAAACTAATTAGGCACGGCGCTTCAATTCGACTTCACTAATTTCTCTGAGGTGAACGGGAACAAGAGATGGAGGCCAAGTACAGCAAATCATACACCTTGCTTGCTCCTATTATGTCTCCTGATGACTATAATTACCTCAGAGCCCCTCCCCTCTGTCAGTCAGAGGACAGGGGGGGGGGGGGGGGGGGGCAACGTGGACGGCCTGAAGGATGAGCAGGATCTTTTAATAAAGGCTGATGTCACCAGAAACACTAGAGGCTGAGAGAAGCATTTTGAACTCACGTACCTTTTTCAAAGCTAGAGTTAGAATTTGATCGGTTAAAGTATATTTCTTGGATTACGTTGCATTGATTATTGGAAATCTGTCCGGGATAGGTCACAGCTAAAGTCTTCTTTCATGACGGCAACATTTGACCACTGACAGTTCATCTCGCTGTGTAACTGTCAACCAAAAACAGCCTGACAATCCATCCAGGTTGAATTCTGACCTATGGCTGACATTTCCACACACAGCCACTCTAACTCAGCGTTTCCTGTCCTGTGGGTTATTCGTCATCAGAACGGGCGCTCGCTCAGTTTACGGTTACTCCCGGACTGAAAGTGAGAGGATGTATGAGATGGGTCTTGAACAAATGTGTTTTTTGTTCTCGCCGTGGCCATTAAATGCCGACAGTATCTTGTGTGAGCAGAGTTTCAGGTGTCGAGCTGATGGTCCGCCGAAGGTTTTATGGTCCCATAGGACCACAAGAGATTTAAAAGGCCTTTTCTGATGGTGATCAACAGAAACAAGAGCCTGTGAGATCAGATATTTGTGTGTAAACTACATGCACGTGAGTTAAGTTACTGTATTCAATTACAAAGTCACCTCAGCCTCACCATGACTCAGCACTGACCACACTATGAATCATGAGTGGAGCTGTCCGTGGTGCTGAAACACAACAACCAGGCCACCACGTTCATCTTTGATCCAAGCATCATTACTTATCTTTGCCATAAAAGGAAATTTGAATAACTACTGATTACCATTGAGGTTATTTTTTTTTTTTTATATGTCCTTGATTGTGTTCCATTAGTGCAAAAGCGTATTTTCCTAAAAAGGCGACTTGCTTTTTATGTCATTAATTGAAATTCCACAAGGTCACCACCAGATTGGAAATGATTTGTTTATAACCGCTCCAGGCGAATTGAGATTTGACTAATTACAGCTTTGCCCTGGCCTCACTGGTTTTCTTTATTTTTATTTATTTAGTTCCCCGGACAAAAGGAACTCGGCGGTTTAGCCGCTTCAAGTCAAGATCGTCTTCGAATGGGAAACACAGGCCCGACGCCGAGGATGCAAACTCGCTCCCTTTGTTTTCATCTGTGTGAGAAATAACATCAAAACTGATCATCAAGACCTATTTATCTTACAACTTAACTAATTCATCAGCGGCGCAGTGTCTTCACTTTGATTCGGATGCCTTTGGCTCGAGGGTATTTGGTGATGCTGAGCACAAGATTAATTAATATGATATCACACCCTTGCCATTTTAGACAATTTACAAGAAAGGTTGTATCTGCTACGAGTACAACGTTAACAAGTTCACATATTTAATGAGTCTGCTAATTAACCGAGATGATAGCATACACCACATTGTGGCTGTACCGTGTTTTGCCCGGCAGTGCTAGCCTGTTTGTTTCCGCTCTTATTTATTTATTTAGCCGTGCACATATTTTGTCCCAGGAGGGACGTGGAACCTTTGCTGGATCCCTATCTCCGTCTTTCCCAGAGGATACGGCAGACTTCTAATGTTTTTGAAGTTTTATCTGATTAAGAAAATGAATTTCCAAGCTCCGTGTGTGTGTGTGTGTGTGTGTGTGTGTGTGTGTGTGTGTGTGTGTGTGTGTGTGTGTGTGTGTGTGTGTGTGTGTGTGTGTGTGTGTGTGTGTGTGTGTGTGTGTGTGTGTGTGTGTGTGTGTGTGTGTGTGTGTGTGTGTGTGTGTGTGTGTGTGTGTGTGTGTCCTCGCCATCAGGAATCGGTCATCATACTTTCATCCTGATTGCAGGTATGCAGAGTTAAATATGGGTTGGTAATTAGAAGTTGCATTTGTATGTAATTTGTGGATGTGTGTAGAACCCTATTATTAAGGGGAAAAAATGCAAATGTGAAGGTAGCAGTTAAAAAAAGTTGATTGGAATAGAAAATAGTCAAAAATAAAGAAAAAGAAAATATTGAGATTAACTTTTAAATGTGACATTTTCAAATAGGTAGATATCTTAAAAAAATGGAATCAATAGTTAAAGATATATCGATGAGTATATATCTATGTGTCCTGTTGCATTTGTGAAATTTCTCTTTTGTTTCAAGTGGCTGCATTTGCTGTCATCTCATTTTTACGTCATCAAATTGACCCTTATCCAGTTCCTACATGTCATCAGACACCTGAGTGGCTGAAATGTCTTCCTCTGCTTTTAAAACAGCATCAAGACGCCTCAGTGATGAACGATGAGATGTGGTTTCATGTTCTCTCAGATCACGTGGCGGACTGGTTGCTGCCGCTCAGAGTAATGGATGATGACGGCCTTGTAAGTGAAGAGGGGGGGCTGAAGAAGGATCCTGGATGAGGTGTCTTGAAATTCGAGAAAGAAATGGCAGGAGACAAAAAGGCCCTATACTGTGCAGACCCCAGATGCACGAGTTGGAAGCGGGAGGTTTGGGTTTGATTGTGGGAGGAAGTGGAGACGCATCATCAATCTTTATATACACACTCCTGTAGCCCAAGTAAAATGTATTATAGAATATATACCGTTATATTTGGCTATTAAATGTCAACGAGCTTGGCTGAGATTGATATATTAGAAAATATAAATCTCTTTGGTTAGATGATACTTTTTTAATGACTACTTCTACTACACAACTCCCGCTGCAGACTGATAATCCAACAAGTGGCTGGTTCATGTCTGTTTTAACTAATTGAAGTGGACAAACAATCAATCTTAACTCCCCTGTCCTTTTTATTGGACACTGCGGAGTCTCCGTGGTCTCAGACTTACGGACCCTGGTGTAATACACTCTGAGGAAGAAAGAAAAAAAGAGAGAGAGAGGATGATGGAAGATTGAAGAGAAGGGAGGTGAGGTTAAAAGGATTAAGGTCAGAGGGGAAGATTAAGCTCAAATTGACGGCTTGAATTAAAGGGTTAAGGGTGGGGGGGGGGGGTTCAGTGAGAGTAGCCGAGGAGCGAGAGACGATGTCGGTTAATTTATGAACACAGCACATAAACGTCTAGTGTGTGTTTAAAGTGAATTGATGTCGGTTTAACCCAGAAAAGGAGGAGGATGAGAGGAGGATATTTAATTTAGTCAGGTATAGGGTGGAGGAATTTGATAGATGTTTAAAGACTCAGATCTAATAGGAAAAGGAAATGAGTTCAAATATGGGAATGGGGGGGGGGGGGGGGGGGGCTTTTCCTCAGTGAGACATCAACGTGGTTGAATCAAGATGAAGGTCAAAAGGTCGCTGGGAGGGCAGGAGGAGGAGCAAAGGGCCCCTTCCCCTCTCATGGTGAATTGCCTTTCTGCTTCGGTGCTCTATTAAATGTCGCTATCATCTCAGAACCAGTAATCCTGCCAAGAGACTGGAACCCTTCAATCACTCCGTATCTCAGCCATCTCCCCCGCAGCAGCCCGATGAAGGGGGGGCGGCTCGGAGAGACTTTTATTTGTGAGGTTTTGGGGGAAAAAGAAAGTTGTGTTCCTGTCGTTCTGCTTGTTCCATCAGTTTATTCAGACTAAAGGTCAGATTTATTAGCACCGGTAAAATATTCCTTTCCACCATAAACAGTGGCCACCTCACATTATTGTAATACTTCCAGCTTACATCCATATCGGCTGCTCTGTGAGGCGCAGCTGAGCTCAGAGCCGCATGCTGATGTCAACATGCTGAAATACTCATTATGACAAAAAGCTTTTTCTCCATTTTTATTTAGCTTGTTAGCATGTGCTTATACGCGTGTTATCTCAAGCACAGCCAAACCTAAATGCTGTTTGTTTAACAGGCTGCACCAAGTATTTAGAATATAGACATGTTGCTTCTATATGAAAGAGAAGGGGGATTAAAGATTTTAGAATCTGGGATCTACGTATGTCCATATCTTAAAGTTGTTCAGATATTTGAATTATGGTGATGTTAGATTACAAATCAAAGTACAAATGGAACCTTTGAGACAAATCCATCCAATCTGTAGCCTAACATGAGCAGCTTCTTTCTCAGCGATACCAAACTCAACTTTAGTTTAAAGAGTGAATCTTTCCTTCAGAGACAATAAGTCAAAACGCTCTCCAGATGCAGGAGGCCAGGGACGGAAGGCAATGACCATTTCTCGGTTAATTGTGCGTGCATGATCCATACAGACCAAACTGCAGCGGAGGAAATGGACCCCGTCTAAAGTCCCTGCTAATATCCTCCCCGACTATAATTACTGGCCATTTCTTTGGCTGCGGAGGAGAGGGAGAGGAGTGTTGAGAGCTCGCCCGCCACAAGGTACGGGACTAATTGCAGCCTCCCTCTGGTGGAGAGCTCATCCTGGAGAAGGTAATGCAGCAGGCAGGCGGATGGAATTACTGTAAACGGAGCATTTAGGGAGTTTATGAGTGTTTCCACGAAACAGCCCTAACTGACACTGATGAATACCCCAGCTGTACCTTCTTTAATAAAAATGACAGTCCCTGCACAGAGCGGTCATTTCCCCTGTCAAATCATATTGTTTCTCCCGCGGCTACACGCCATTCGGTTTTTGCCAATTTGCTGCCTTTAATGCAAATCGGCTTGTGTCTGCCGCGGTTTCCCAGTAAAAGCGCGGGAGTGGTTCCTGTGAGTCGCGGGGCGGTGAGGTGTTTTCAGCGGGTTAACTCACAGGCCTAGAAACTGACCAATATTGACCAGGAGAGAGCAGATTTCCACTTAGGGCGATGGGCTCCTCAACCAACTGCACTCACCACGGCTTACACCGATCGTTTCCAACCAGGTGAACTTCTGCAGATGCCCGGGGGGGGAAGTGGGGGGGATGGTATGAACAGATTGCCGAGTAGCGTGGCTTCGATGTAAGCTCGGAATGAATAAATCAAAAAATATGAATGTTTAGGGAAGAAATAAACACACGTTCAGTAGTTTTACAAATATGTGATATTAAATTTCCTTTTTCTGTTTCAGTGTTTAAACCATAAACTAGCAGCCACGATAGGCCGACTACACAGAACACATTGATTTCAATGGAACTGTGATTCTAACATCAAGTGGGTCAAGCGTAATTGAGAGTGTGAGAAAAAACGGTCAACACATGTGCGGATGGTTTTGTACGTCTATGTTTAAAACCAGTGCAAATAACCACATGTGGAGCAGGGTGGGTGGTTTTTCAATGAGCCTCACTAATGGGGCCGGGGTACCTCTGGCTTTCACTCAGCAAATTGAGGCTCATTTATGCACAAAAAGAGTTTAAAACGACGAGGCCATCTAGCTTTTCTCGAGGCCACGTGTCCCACGATCGTCTCGGTGGCACTGGTCCTTCTTTTCTTCTGATTCATCGGGGATGAAGTTCACCTAAGTGACTGAATCTCAAACCCCCTGAACGTCGGTATCACTTGACAACCCGTGCACACCCCGGCAGAGAGAGCGTTATGCAAATATTCCGATAGGCTCCGCAGAAATGAGATGTTAAACTCGTTAGAAGCGCGGTAATGGACAAAGCGCGGGAGCGACGCTGAACCCGAGAACTCGGCATTAAAATTTTATCAAATGAAAATATGCTTAAACCCCCCGAGGATTACACTGTTCTAATGTGATATCAAATTCAAGAGGAAGGAAGCTAATCTGCCGTATTGCTCCTGAATTAAATGATAGAAAGCAAATATGACTCCCTGTTCGCTCTATAGAGATTCATCACAATGCAGATGCTTTGGAGAGGCAGCACACTTTCTGTCCTTCACTGATGAGATAAATACACACAAGTTTGTGCAGACACACACCTGCGTACCGTTTATATTTATATCGGGGGCGGGTCATCTCTACAGAGGCCGCCATTTTGTTTTTACAGTAGCCCAGACTGGTCAAACTAAACTCCTTTTTGAGTTTTTAAGACAACTGACGGTTTCCACAGGTTTACTCTCATGTTTAGAACGGGAGGCTGAGGTGAGGGGTTTTCAGCTGCAACCTGCAACTTCACCACTAGATGTCACTAAGTCCTACAAACTGAACCTTTGAGATCTCAAACACATCTGAGACCGAACTGCGACAAACTTCGAGATGCACAATGTTAAAGCTACTGAAAGACACATTAGTGCCCAGCTACAATGGTTTGATTCGTGGCCCACTTTCCCTCTCCCATATTTTGGAACCCGCAGACACACGAGCCACAGATTGGAGCCAGAGCGTTGAGTCGGCAGTCGCCAATCAGAGTGTGTGAACTCTTTTTTTTTTTTTTAAGACACAATTTAAGAGGCTCCTGGACACGTTTCCCGCTCGGACTAGATTTCCGACGGGCTAAATATCAAGACAAATTGGCCACAGCCACAGCCAATTAGAGAGCAGCATGGAGTTAAGGGCGGTTTAAAGTTTGGAGACCAGACGTTAAGAGAAGTTAAGAGAAGTGTCTTTCCATCATTTCCGAGCTGATTTACCGATGTTAATTTGTGATTGACATCCGAGATGACGGATTCCTTTTTTGAAGGGAAGTAGAACAGACTCTTAAAATATGTGTTTTCATGTCTCAGTGTTTCAGATTTTATGAATCCCTGAGGGAGGGCGGTTTTTTGGATGCCTGCTGCGCTCTGTACTCAGGGTGTGTAATTACTTTAATTTCCTCTGCTGTGGCTCGACGTGCTGAGCGACCTGGTGAGTCCGACGTCTTCTAACCAACTGTTTCCCGACCACCGGCGAGCGCCTGTCCCCTTTCACCTGCCTCACTATCTCCCTCTCCCTCCCCTCCCGCCTCTGAAAACATTTCCCATGCAGCACGAGAAGTGGAAGCGAAAAAAACAAGACATATGGCTGAGATCTGCAACGCGGAAAAAAAAAAAACAGGGAAAACTCGCCAGGAGAGCAACATAAACAAAAATAATGTGAATGCAGAGGCACTGGAGATGTGAAGTGCCAACTCAGCGCAGCCTTGTTTAATTACTGTTCACCTGGGCCAAAGGCCTAATGGAAGACTTGGCCGCCGGCCCAGACAAACAACATTCCACTTGGCCTCAGCCACCAGAAAAATCTTGGGTCTGACACACAGGGGGGCTTGTTGGTCTCGTCCGTCCCCACGAGCCGTGGAGACAAACTGCAAACACGGGGCGACGACAAGGGGAGCTCTCGCTAATGTTGTCCCCGCGCAGGTCGAAGCGTTGAACACCGTTGTGGGTCTACACACTGAAATGGAGCTAAAGTAGTGTGTGTTGACAAAATGATGAAAACGCACTCAAGTTAAGGAGTTGGCCTGATCTTTGTTTTATTGTCAGTGTTGCTTTTTCTCGATGTGAACAGAATCATAATCGTACAAGAGGGGAATATGGCTCGAAAAAGATTTGATTGGTGCAAACAACTAAAATTAGCCAAATCTAACATGTTCAGTAACATAGTCAGTCTGTATGATTTGATTGACTGTGTATCTGTGTGTTGTGTGTGTCTGTGTGTTTTTGTAGTCTTGAGAATAAACGCCCGTGTGATTAGAAAGCGTCCAACAGATGGCTGTAATGCATTGGCCACATGACAGATATTGAACAGAGTCAGCATTATGGTTGCTCATTTAGACCCTGTCCCATTGATTTGTCCCACTGAAGTCTTGATTGAAATTACAGGGGGAGACAGCGCTAGTAAAACCTTCCATAGGTGAGGCCCCCCCATCAATTACACACAGAGTAGAGATTGTGCAGGGGAGAGGGTGCTGGTGGGAGGAGTGATCGCTTTGCCTGGCGAGTCAACTGTAACGTGCCCCTTAGGATTGGAGCCATTAATCTGTGATGTTCAGTGCACCATTAAAATTGATTGAAATTGAAATTTGTATTTTTAAAATCGAAAAAAACTGTTTTTTTTGGTGTCGTTTGTCTTTAGATGAAAAGAAACAGCTTAATGAAAACAGTGAATCTATTGATGTCGATTGATTCAAGGTCGAAGCAGTAGTTTGCATTCTTCCTTGAATTTCCATTTTCTTTCTAGCGATAAATAAAGATTCTATAAATTGTTCGTTAAAGAATTAATTACAAATACCACTTTACAATTTCACTTATATGCTACATTCAAGAAAAGCAAAAGTTTAGTTTGTAACTTTACTGCAATTTCTGTTGAATTTCTTATGAATCTATTCATCTTTATATCTCCGAGAGGCCAGTGGGCGATGTTTCTGCATTGAGAGGAATTTCTTGAAGGTTTTGGTACAAGTTGTTCTGGAGGATGAACTGGTTTGAGTCTGACGGTCAAAGGTCAGCTTCACGGTGACCTGGTGAACACGTAATCTGAAAACCGTCCCTGAGAGAATTCGGTCAAATCCGGAGAAAAATGTTGACTCGCAGATTAACTCATCGTGTTTGGGAGGTCAGAGGTCGTCTGGCCTCTTGACCGTGATGTATCTCTGCCTTTAGAGAATTACTTAACATTTGGACTCACAGATGAACTGATTAGAATTCACCGGTCAAATGTCAATGTAACGTATGTAGGCTGAAACTGAGCTGGTTGGCAGAGGCATTCAACCGCGAGGCAGCAAGTATAATACAAACATTAGATCTATTTTTATCTTTTATGTTGAAGCTGCGGCTACAATGGTCTTCAAATGTCCCGTGGGCCTGAGGTCGATGCAGTGAAGTGAGTTGATAGTCGTGGTCAGTCACTGCGGTTGGGAGAGGAAGAGGAGTGAATGAGAGAGAGTGAAGGATAGGTGGCACAGATGGAATCAGCTGGATTTGTTGTCGAGCTGCAGAACCTGCTCTTTCCACTTCATTGCAGCTCTTTGAATTTAGATCGGGACTTTTGAGGAAAATTCGTTTTTTTCAGTTTAGCATTAAAGAAATTAGAAAAATGTAGAGAGCAGATATAACCGGTTGATCTTCAGTTTTCAAAATCACCAGGTTCTTGAAGATGTGCACAGACAGGTCAGTCTGTCTTTTGCTAATTCAAGCAGCAGCCACGAGCACATTGCTGCCGCTGCTCTTCGCTGCAGAGTCAGATGTGTTGGCCATGGCTCATTACCTTTGTTCAAACACAGCTCCGGCACATGCTTTTGATTCTTTGTACCTATCAGTGGGTATCTTCATGGCAGCGTTAACCTCTCCTTCAAACAGATGGTGTTCAGTAACTTTTGAGGCTGGTTGTTGTGGATGTGAGTTCACGTTAGTCCTCTGAAGAGCACTCGCAGCCCAGAGGGCACAGAGGTCAACGCACCGCCCAGTCCCTCAGATGCTGTGGTTTGCTAAGACTTGTTAATCGTAGGAATCGTGTCCTAATTGTTGCAAAGCCAGATTCCAGCTGGACGTTCTTAAAGCTAAGTAGAAGGTAAATATAGGAAAGAAGTAAGATGAATATTCCAGCTTTTACCTGATGTGGGTTCTGGACGTATTCCCGTAAAATACAATGCAACTTTTTAGACTTTTCACTTGTCCAGATAAATTTTTATACGTCTGCTGGATGGATTCTCAAAAAATTGAGTACAGGGATTAACTGTTGTCATTCTATCGCAATGAGACCGACCTCTATTTCTGCCACCAGGGGGCACCACATTCAATTTGGTAAAAACATTCAGGAAACACCCACGTTTTTTACATATTTTGCCATGATTTGGTGAAGGCGTTGGTTCAACCAGCAGAACTAATGATTTATAGTATAGAAATATTAGCATGCTTAAGCTGTTGTGTCCCCTGACTACCACTGAACCCAGTGTACTGACTCACAGTACCTTGTGGTAATGTTTGCCAAATACAAATTCTATGGGCCCTCTTGTTGTCCGGTAAACCACGGAATTAAACCTTTCAAATACACAACGTGATACAAATATCTGTGCACAACATTTCCAGAGAACAATTTCCTCTTATCTGCGTTTGCAAAACACAAATCATCTCGGCCGTGTTCCAGTTGCTTCTGGCACCGGGCTCCACGGGAAGAAAAACCAGATTTACAAGTTCCCAACACACTTTGCCTGATACAATATGCAGCGTAAATGAAGTTCCCCCCTCCAGACCAGGAAACAGGAAGACGGAGACTTCTTGCAGTTTGTTGGTCGCTTGCTGGTGTGATGTCAATATCCACTGACACCGGGTTTATCATGTACATTATGAGAGACAGAGCAGTGAGAACAAGTGTGTGTTTGGTTTTACAGTGACAATGGCTGCTCTCTGCTTGCAGGAGGCAAATCGGGGTTTGTTTGCGCTGACTGTTCAAATGATTGGAATTTCAAAAAAAAATGTAAGATTGTAAAAGTCCATTGATTAGAACAGTGGATTGACTGCAGATACACTGTGAGAGGAAGAGGTGCAGGTGACTAATGTAACGTCAAACTCGTTTTTTTCAACTGGAAAGTATATATATATATATCCCTATTTGCTTTAGATACGTTTTCACATATCTCCCATTTCCATTTAGGTGTCACCCAGCTCTATCGCTGCGAGAGAGATATGATGGGTGCCAGTAAGTGCAGGAGCTGCCAGATGGTGCTCAGAGAAGCGTGATCATTTGGCGTTCTTTTCACCGAAGGGCTCCGGGGGGGGGGGGGAGAGAGGTGGAGGAGTCAGTGAGGAAGGAAGAGGCCCTCCTCCACCGACCCTCGATCTCCTTGTATCTGGTCGTACCCACCTCAAATCCACCTCCAGCCACCTAACCAGCGCAGTCTTTCATTCCCTCTCCCGCTCTCTTTCCAGTGGATGCCCTCGTGTTGGAGCGCGTCGCAGCACCACCCATCCATCCCGTCTGATATTTGGCCTCCTGTCTCATGTCTGAATCAAAGCTAATTGGCTTGGCTGGCATTGTTTACATGTTGTTCTCAAGCTGTGCCAACAGGGCAAGTAAATCTCATCTGGTACACAATCGGTAAACACTCTGAAGCTAAAGCCATTACCGCATGTTCCCTGTGTGTGTGTGTGTGTCTGTGTGTGCGCGACGCAAGTGCAACGTTTGCCGCGGGCACGTGCCAGCGAGCACCTGACTCCAGATCCTCTCTGCGCTGGTGCAGCCGCGCAGCAGCTTTATTGGTGTGCTCATTAGAGGTTTGTGGTTTGAGGCGCACCTGCTTGGGAGACTCATCACCCTGAACAATAATGCCGGCGGCCATGTTTACCCCCGGGTGACGCATTCCCTGACTCGGGTGGCAGTCGCCATTTAGATGTGCGGTGTTCCCAACGTGGTGACATTTAGAAAATAAATCCAAATATGTATTTAATCTCATCGTTGGTCCCTTTGTTGTAGATTCATAAATTAATGTATAATTGTGAATATACATATAAAAGAGTTTCCATCCGCATTTCCACAACTGCATGCGTTTTATCCTGAAGACATAATAACGGGGAAAAACAGATTGCACATTTGGAATTGAGCTGAAATGCAAATGGTTTGACCTCCACACTGTAATAAGCAACGTGCACTGTAATTACATATCTGGGGCAGCATTACACAGTGGGATACGATGCAGTGTTGTCCCCCCCCGAGGTAGTGGCCTCCTCCACACAGAGCCGGTGATGCTGCAGAGGGAACAGAGGGAAAAGAGCAGCGGTGAACAGAATCTGGAGTGTGCCGCACAAAAGGAGGACTCGCGTTCCTCGCTCCCGGCTCCACTCACATCCTCTCATCCAATTATCATTAATGTATGCCTCATGGTTAGCGAGCTACAAAGCTCCCTATACCCTCCTTTTAGCTCTGTTCATTCATTCATTCATTCCTCGCCCCCCCCGATTCCTATCCTTGTTTTTTGTGTCCTCTCCGTGGCTTCAAGCAGTCGGAAGAGGTCAGGGTCCAGAAAAAGCTATTCTCTCCCGGCTATAATTAGTGCCGAGTAATAAGCAGCAACAAAGGCCGGGGAAAATAACTTGACAACAACCAGGGGAGAGATGGTGGTGATGGTCAAACGCAAATTAGCAGTTATTAAAAACAACAAGCAATAATGTTCTCATTACCCAGAAAACATTCTCAACGCGCTCAGTCTGCTAAAAAACAAGAAAGGAAAAAGAAAAGAACAATAAGAGGATATATCTTTTGAAAAGTGATTATAAATTGACTTGAGGGAGAGGGGCAAAAATGGGAAAGGAGCGCCGGCGTAGCACACCCTTGTGTTCTATAATTCTTTCTCCGAGGAGATTGCAGACGCTCGCAAGTAATTCCACTTGACGGAACAAGGGGCTCTTTTCGGAAGCAATTGGGAAGAGAACCAGAGTCTCATTCAGGGAAGTTAATCCCCGTTAATGGGTTTGTTTAAATTCAATAAAAAAAGAGGCAGAATATGCACAGAATGAATTATGAAAAAACGATTAATGAATGCTCCGGCAAGTAATCACTTTCCGGATAAATATGCACATACATATTCATTTCCTACCCCAGCCCACACCCCCCCCCCCCCCGTCCCCATCCACCATAAAATCTTATTTCAGCCTTATTTTTTGCAGAATCCTCGCAGCAACTCCTGAACACTGTTTTAGACACGGCCATGCAAACTTTCTTGCGGATTAAAAGATGTTTTTAAAGAGACTCTACAAACCTGATCACTCTGCAGGCATCCGTGCAAGCATCTTGTCATAGGCTAGCCCCCCCTCCCCCCCGCTGTATCTCAGATGACCAGTTTTGAGAGCAAGCTGCAGCTGGAGTGACAGGTGCGGGGGACAGGGGGACATCGTCTGTCATAACAGGTGATGAGGCTGGGTGAGAGAGAGACAGAGAGACAGAGAGAGGGAGAGAGAGAGAGATGGCTTTGTCTAATAAAAAAGGGCCAAGATTTGGATTGTGTTTCGACTGATCATCCTCGAGTCGTTCAGGGTGAGAATCTAAAGCCCTCACGAGATGCTAAAGCAACACCACACAATTTTTGTCGAACCTTAAGATAGATGTTTCAAAGTATACATATGTGTGTAAACAACTAATTCTCTAACACCTAATGCCCAACGTATTTCTCAGGTGTGTCTCTACTGCTACAGGATTTGATATTCACATCTAGTAATCACCGATGTGTGTTACACAACTTGTAGATAAAAGGCTGGGACTCTACAGGAATGCATTAGGTCATTGAGATAAATGTTTGCCTCACAGTGTTTGTCCAATTCAGCATTGTGTCATCATTGGTGTGTAAGTGAAGGTCATGGAAAGGGGTGACGACTGCTCACAGCATCTGCTCACCAATAAACACACAATCTCTCACACACACAACCCAAAGCCTCTGGAAAATTGCACTTATGTATAAACGGACACGCTCAGAGACACACACTCGCACAACAGCAGCAGCAGCAGCAGCAACCAAGAGACATTTACAAATTGGCTTCTTGGCTTGAACATTGCTTCCGTTCATAATTATTTCTCCCTGTCATCGGGGCCTCTGCACACTGCCGGTCCCCCGCTAGTGCTGTGAGCGCGCCAAGCAGCTCCAGAGCTGTCTCTGTGTTCAGGCAGCCAAGGAAATCTCTCTCTGCAGCTAAAAGCCAATTATTTCCTCGTGGATCGGCAGGACTGCTTGCCCCAATAATTATTCCTGTATCACCTCTTTACAGGAGGAAATTGAAATAACACGGAGGCATTAACGAAAGAGGATCATTTTTTTGCTGCGTGCGTTTGTTTTGTCCTCTCGTCTCGGACGGCGGGGGGGATCGCTGCAGCAGGAGCACCTGCAGGTGGCGCTGTGTGGGGAACCTACGGTGTGGACATCCCTTCATGGGTGGCTGAGATCCTAGATATATATATAAAGGCTAGATGTCTCGTCCGCGTTGCCGGCCAACGGAGTCGAACGTCCGCACATGGCGGCCATTTTTTCCCCCCGAAAATAACATAATTATTCATAAGTATGCAGTGTCATAATTACTTCTCTGAAGTTTATAACAAACCAAACCATTTAAAAATCGGTTGAAAATTGAGAAAGTTATAGTTATTTAAAAAGTACGTACACAATGTTATGGGTGAGCGAGCCACCTGTGGCAAGATGGCCGCCATATGCAGATGTTCGACTCCGTGGGCCGAGACATCTAGCCTTTATATATATATCTATGGCTGAGATACTATTGGAAGGTTTGCTTGGAGTGTGTGAGGATGTGTGGTCGAGAATGTCTGGCCACGTTTAACCCTTATAACTCTTACACCTCAATAATCCATAATCTTGCTTGTGTAGTAATTTGAACCCAAACCATGAGGACTTTTCTAACTTTTAAAAGATTCTTTGAACAAAACCAACCAATCCCATTTCACTAAAGCTCTTTTTGGTTCCTCCTCAGCAGATACTTTTGCCTTTTGTCACTTACCAAACTGGAACACCTGATGAAACTGTCCATGAGCTTAAGTACCTAAAATAATTACTGAGACTCCCTGTGATACAGTTTCAATTGAAATATTTTCTAAACTGGAGCAAGGTCTCGATGGCCGTACTTTAAAAAAACAGATCCTTGAAGTGAGATGGATCCCTGTAAACTTCCACTAGATGAAAACGGTAAATGTAGAACGAGAGTGAGCAGAAATAGGATGTGCACATCAGGCTGAATAGTTAAACTACACAAGGACGTAGTAAAGTAACACAAAGACAAGGACAAACCCGTCAACCTGCCTTGAACCAGGACGAGGGAGACGGCAGGAAAAGAGAAGTAGACTTGAAATAACCATTATGTTCATGGGACTGCGCAGAACAGATTTTCGCTTTGCACTGTTTTTTGAGTTTAAGTACTGCAGGGGCTCCACTCAGAGGCTGCTTCCTTTTGTCTGCAAATGGCCTGTGGATATTCCAGACAATGGCAACCCATGAGACGCACAAAAGGTTAGGGATGAACAGGGGGAGATAGAAGGGAGGAACATTATCTGTGGCTCGGAATCCTTTTAGTTCTCGAGTGGAAGATGGAAATAGACCGAGATTAGTACGCTCGGTTTTTTTATCATCTGGAGATTTATTATATGTTCTCGGAGGTACAAAGAGAAATAGAAGACAAACCATCTATAGTCTATGAACAAGTGGGACTATCTATATTTAATTTGGAACTTCAAAACAAGGACAAGGACCTTAAAGGTTGATTCAGACAGAGAAAGTAGAGTGGACTTGTGGAATGGGAGAGAAATACAGTGGATATGTTAGATTGTGGAAATTATACATGAAGAGCTGCAGAATTAGCCAGGACAATGAACAATGCCCCCAATTCATACGAGTATATATATGTGTGTGTGTGTGTGTGTGTGTATAAGACAGAAAAGTGTTTTGATGTTGAAATATCGGATTTCAGGATGGATTTTTCTTGTTGGCTGTCAGACTCTGGTCTGTGCAACACTCTGAGGAAAGTGCATTCTTCACCGAAATGATGAAATGAGACCGGACTGGCATCGGTCAAACCCCCCCCTCCCCTCTGTCCTCTTTGCCGAAGCAGAGTGTCACACAACGGGTTAAAAAAATGAATTGTTTGTACAACGGCTGAAAAAGAAAAAAGCAGCATGAAAACATTGGTTCCCATCAGTATTCAAGCGGAACCATCCACTCTTTAACCACACGGATAGTATGAATTAATTTGACCCCCGGAGCAAAATCCCCACAACACCAGCAATGAAGACAAATGATAACTCTGCCCCCCCCCCCTCTGTACATTTGCAGACTAGTTTGGTAATTACTCTCACGACAGCCGGGCGGCAACAGTGTGGGTGTATTTATCCCGAGCATTTCAATTAAGTATTGGCAAAGTCTAATTTGTCATTTTACCAATTAGGGTAAAGGCTGATCTGGCTCCGTATTCCACAGCGTAGACGAGGAGCGGGTTGAGATGCAAACCACGGCCCCCATGTTTTCATTTCTCCGACTTTCCAGATGACGGGAGAAGAAAATTGCAAAGTTGCTTTTTTACACTCCAAGTTTATTTTTTATACTTTGTGAAAACGAGGCCTTTCTGCCGTCTTTAATCTCCAAACCCGTCGATTATGGGTCTGTGAGTTGGCAGCCGTCTCAAAGCAGTGGACTTCAGTGAGCTCCGCCTGAGGCTGGCGCTGGGCTTGCGGTCTGATCAAGAGGTGAGGGGCTAGAACAAAAGCCATCACAGTGGTCAGTCAGGCGTACCCTGTGGCTGAAGTTGTATTTCATGTCAAGCAGAGACTCTTTAAATAATAAATTGCAAGTATTGGTTGTAGTAGTACATCTCAGGAGCTGGTAGAAGTAGCCCAGTATCTGTATTTAATCCGTTCTACCTCTCACGATATCTTTTCACCCCGACGCCGCAGCTTAATGAATATTTTCGGGAGCGTTGGACTCAGCGTGGGGTCGCCTGCTTTCAGGAGTCGTTTGTGCCCCGCCATAAATTGTCAGACACCTACATCAGCAAAAGTACGTAGTCATAAACCGTGGGAAGTATAACAGATTACCACTAAAAGTCATCATCAGCATCATAAATATCAAACGAGCTTAGTTGAGGAGCGGGTGGGGGGGGGGGCGGGGGGGCGGAGGAGGAGGTAATATATGTTGTGTGAGGAAAAGCTCTCATGTTAATAAAGGTGGGCGGTGCCACGTGTGGATTCCGATGCACGTTGAATCACAATGAACTCAGACAAGTTGTGTAGACATATTGGATAGTCCCATAGCAGCTTATTGTGGATTAGTGATTCTGCAGGTACTTACTGTATGAGTGCATGTCATACAACACAATGCTTCCCTTTTCAATATTAAGAGAAATCTTGCCAGCAGGACTTTGAGGCTTTACCCGGACATGGTTGAACTTTGGGCTACATGCTAAGTTGTTCACTATCTTCACCATCTTAAGTGTGTGCTAGCTAGCTTAAAGTTGCCGTTAGTTTTGGTATCGAATCATAAATCAATGCACTGTTTAAACTGTAATGCTGGTTTGATGGTAGACAACATCTCTCCGGAGTTTAATAGCAACACAAGTGTTAGTTTGGGAGACATTTCCCTCAAAACTACAAATAGCTACACAACTTGATCCTCAACCGAAGCTGTGCACCTGCCAGTAAAAAGCTAAATATCAAGTTTAAATGTGAGTGTGCGTGGCACTGATATAACGACACACCTAGGCACAAAGGGGAATATAAACACATCTCAGATGCCTGATAGAAAACCAGTGCAGAACATGCTATTCTCTTTTTTTCTCTTGTGGATTCTCAGCACTGTTTTTCGACATGTATGGAGATGATGGTGTTTTTTCCATCAATCCGTCCTTTTTAGCCTCAACCCTCCTACACAATATTGGCTGTTGCGTGATGGATGGCTTCATTAGAGCCCTGCATCCATAGTGGAATCGCTTTCTAGAAATGAGCAAGCTGTCGTCACTGTGAAGCGGATCAATCCTCCACATCAGCCACTCCGGCCCAGTCCAATTGTTTGATGGAGGCCCTGCTTGAATCTGGTGTTGGGATGGGTGGGGGGGGGGGGGGGGGGGGGGGGGGGGGGGGATTTTTAATCACAACAAAATGATAAAGGATCCAAATGGACTCGGATCAAGTTCTCATCAAGCAGCTCTTGTTCTTGAGTAGCTCCGCTCCGCGTTTCAGGTTTCGGCCTCTGTCATGTGTGATGAATGTGTTTCTGCTCATCAGACACGCCACGCCACCGCCCTTGTTTGCACATCAATCACTCGACCGGTCAGGTGTGGCTAATGGGACTTCGGCTTGTTTGCCACAGAATAAGTTGCCCGTGGGGGGGGAGCCGCTGTGCCGAGGTCGGTACTGTTTGTTTTTTCCTGTTTGTTCTCCGGGCTTGGACGGGCGGTGCTGTGTGCGGCGGTGGCAGGCGTTCAAGCTGGCCGTGCCCTCGGGGGGGTGAGGAGAGGGACTGGGTTGGTAGGGGTTACTGTAGCAGATGTTTCATGTCCGTGTGATGGGGTGGCACCGGGGGGGGGGGGGGCTTCTGATGACAGAGAGGAGCGGCTCGCTGACCTCTCCTCCCCTCGTTCTCTCACACCTCCCTCTCTCGACATGTGTCTGTCAGTGCCAGGTCAGTATGGCTGCCCAGTGCGCCTGCCGATCCGCCATGTGCTTCCAAGGCAGGACTGGCAGCGCCCGAGGCACCGTGCACAGCATGAATAATCCCCCCCCCCCCCTCAACCTGCCAAGTGTGTCAGAACCACGGGATTAAATGAAACCTTGTGGATAAACGAGCAGCTGATGAGATCCATCGCTTCCTGGTTCCTTTCTTTCTATCTGTGCAGGTCGGGTGAGTGTAACTGGTGTTTACTTCAAAGTCGTATATCTAACCCTAACGACTTCTAAATGGACACAGGCACACAATAAATCATATCCATTTGCCTCTTCCCCCCCCCCACAGGCCCGACCTCACCTCTCTCCCGTGCCCTGGCTGTCATGGCTACCCACTCACATCCGCCCACACGGGCATCACCCAACCGCTGCAGTTTATCCCATTTGTGACACATGACTGGCCGTCGAACAGCGATGACCAAAGGGAACGCGGTGGAGCCCGGCCGAGAGAGAGAGAGGGGTGTTGGGGGTTGTGGCAGCTGGATGGAAGGGCGGCTGGTGGACTGGAGCAGCGCTTGGCTCGGCCTGGTTGGCTGTAATTGGTGTCCACTCTTCCAGAAGCCCTGCAGTGATGGCGGACAGGATGACTCTGTCCGCATTCTCCCTGCCATCCACAATGTGTGTGTGGGTGGGTGTGTGTACATGACTGACTTGAGGCACAGACATTTAGGGGCACACAACTGGTGACAGACACACTGACAATGGCCATAGGGGCCGTGTGAGCGGGCAGCCAAGGGGTAAGTGTTATGATAAGTGGATGTAGCATCTCATTTGATCACGTTAGATCATTTATCCTGCACTTGTATCATGTTGTGCGTCGGTGTATCCGTGGCAAAAGTTGTGTACAGTATGAAGAGAGGTGGAGATTTGATCCAGGGGCAAGGTCTAGATGGCCTTGACTTCCAAAATAAAAGCCTGCTTTTGAAGAAATTGGAGAATTAATGAATAAAGCAAAAGGAGTATTTATATTACACGTTTAAAAGAATATAAATACAGGGTATGAATCATTTAATTTCCTACTGAAACTTATGGCTACAGCTCCAGCCCATGAATCTGAGACTAATGTATTTTTGGCAGGGATTTCACCGCACGTGGGGGACATGGTGTGTGTAAGATCAGTGTTTAATATGTGTTTAGAAAGAAACTATTGGTTATTTATGGACAGGAAATACCAGGGGATGGAGAAAGCGAATGACGTGTAACTTAGGTGTCCAATAGATACACGCCCGGGACGTTTATATAAGTTATATTTCCCGTATCTTCACCATTAGGCCTGCAGATTGCCAAGGCATTGTTAAACTTTACGAGCTAACTCACCCTTTGCATCTATGTGACCATGACTGTCCATTAGACGTGTTGTTTTTTTCCGACCATGTGACCACGCAGGCTATCCACCAGCGGCCCAGAATTTATCACCAGGTTCTGTGTGTGCTGACAGGCTCATAAACACGTCCATGTATGCAGACCCCCTAATGGTGCATAAACAGAACTGTGTGCATTCGGTATCGGTGCAGACGGGTTAGTCCACATCCATTATTGGACTTTATCAGGTCTTTAAGTCGGTCGCTCTGAAGGACAAGGTTGTGTTGACACTGGAGCACCATCAGTTTGTCCTCTCAGTGTTTAGCTTTGGCTCTAAAATGTGAACAACCCATTGCTATTCATCTAAATTCATGGAGAGTGCAACTAAACCTAGACTCACAACCCTTTCCTTCTCTGGACTGGTCCCCAGATAATTCACTGCTGAGTATCACTAGGTGTGAGTGCACTTTCCTTTTTGTACATGAAGATATAGAACACAACCCTGCAAGTGGCTGACATGCACAGACACACAAAGAGATTCAGTACCTAGTCAGTCAGACAGCCTGGAGAATGATGCATTCCGATTATACGAGTGGAAAACACAAATTTACCTGACTGCTGTCAACTGAGCTTCCATCTGACTCTCTCCTTTCATAAGCAGAACCATAATTCAGCTTCAACCTGGGATGAAAGTTGTAAACATCGAGAATCACTTTGACAACAAAAGGGAAGTGGGATGCGTGTGCAACTTGTGTAGTGAGTGTATACGATGGCCCGGCTGTAAAAAAACACAAAAACATGTCAGCCTTGATAAAAGGAGCTGATATCCACAGGGGCATTGGAACCGCTTCTAGATTTCCATCCCTACATTTTCCCCCGGAGGAAGCAGTCAACAAAATAGAGCCAAGCCGTCACATGTTGTTACTGGATAACAGCACAGGTTAGCACATTTTATATAGCAGCTTCAAAAAATAAAAAAAGGCCTCTCAAAGCCATTTCAAAGCAACTTTCTAGTTTCCCTGCTTGAGCATACATGCTGACTCAGTTTAGTGCACGGCACAGTTTGGCTGAGGCAGGAAACATCACAGATTGGTTCTACTAGCGAGCGTGGCTCTGCGAGACAGCCGTCAGGACGCATATGGTGACGGCTCAGTTTGCCAAGGTGCTGGAGCCGAGCCATGGGGAGAAACGCCTTAAAGCTGTTTGGATCTGGAGTTAAAGGAAAAGCGTTTGTTGTGTGTTTAGAGTTACAGAAAAATTCGCTTTTTACTTCTAGGTTAAAATTTTTCTCGAAATCATCTAGTTTTCTAAAATATATTTTTCCTCATATTTTATTTGTGTCGTGTGGTTAATTGCGTCTCGTATATATTTCAACAGCCAGATGCTACATCAGGTAACGATCAGTCACAGGCTTCCTTCTGCTTCTTAATGGCATTTTACATTTCACTTGGAGAACTGTGTACATATCTTAGGTTTTCTAAATGAATTCCCCACTAATTAATAATTTCAAAAACCACTAACAATCATCCCACTCCGTTTGGACTCTGACTGTGTTCCCTCACCCGGCAGCACACAGCCGTCAATTTATAGGCCTTTGATAA
Source organism: Platichthys flesus (assembly GCF_949316205.1). NCBI lineage: Eukaryota > Metazoa > Chordata > Actinopteri > Pleuronectiformes > Pleuronectidae > Platichthys > Platichthys flesus. The sequence goes on from NC_084968.1 coordinate 11,051,380, forward strand.
TGAGATCTGAGAACAGCAGGCGTCTTAAAAGTTAAAACTGGCAGCACTTTCTTTTTTTTTTTTTTTTCGAAAGGCATAAGAGAAATCTGTAAAAAGAAATCTGCTATTAAGTAAAGTGAGGCTTCGGTGTGCTTTCTCTCCGCCCTGGCAACCGCTCCCCCCTCCCCTCTCCTTGCTCCCTCCCTCTCTCCCTCCCACTCACTCGCTCTCTCTCTTCACAGAGAGGTGTTATCCTTGTCTGACAACTCCCCTATGAGTGAGAGGAGGGGAGCGAGAGTTGGAAGCGAAGAACGGAGGCAAAGTGGAATGAATGCCAAGAGGAATTAGGCGAACCCTCTTGGCCTGACAAAGCTGCGAGGGACTCGGGAGGCATCTAATCATCACCTGTTATGAGCCTGCCTCTGACTTGAATAGCTAAGGAATGGAAGTCATAGTTTAAAAACAAAACAGATTTGCATGCACAGAAGCAGTCATGGAGAGGAGAAAAAAATAATTGAATCCGTCATTTGTTTGCACTAATTAAAAGAAGCTGAAGTTTACATTATGTGAAAGGGAGGTCAAGGAGAACACATCCTGAGGTGTATACATATTTTCCGTCATTCAAAATAATAACTTATTTTTAATACCATGTATAGACTTTATATAAAGATGCCCTGTACTCTGATATCGGTGCTGCCGTCTTGCCCTTGCGACATGAATCAATTTTAGGAACATACCATGTCCACGTGTTTATATCCAATCTGTGGTTTATAAATTCTAAGATTGTCCGTGCCCTGACATCTTTAACTGCTTATTTCGCACTGTAATCCCTTCCGAGGTATCATTACAAATCCAGAAAGAAAATGTGTGTCGCGAATGTAAAAAACTCTATAAAAAACTACTATCGTATAATCTCTGAATAATCAACAAGATGTTACCTGGTGTTACTGACAGTTTCATCATGGAGCAGTTCACAGGCCACTACATTCTGCAGCTGATCCCAAAACAACAAACCGTGCCCCGAGCGCACGGCTCAATTAGACTCCTACGTTCACAGTGTAACTCACGGCTCGTGAAGAGGCAGGAGAGAAACAACAACTCTTGCTTTAAATCCAATCAGAGGTATGATCTCTGAAGCACTTTCATGGCGAGAGATACTCGTAGCAGAGGCTCTTAAGATGTCATCCTGCCTATTACAATGGAAATGGATAAACAAAGTATTAGTTGACACCTCTGCACCAAAACACAACGACAAGCCTGTAGCTAACACTCGGTGTCATGTTGCAGCAGTGGTGGGGACAGGTTGTTATAGCTGTTCAGGCCATTTAGCACAATTAAATTAATTCATTCAAGATTTGGATGCACAAATTGTTGTTTTTATATGACAACTGTTGACGGTAGATCTGCCGGAATGTCAGTGTAACGCACGCATACACATAATACTTCCAGTTAATTACCAGTCCTGATCACACGTCCCTGCCTTCCCCTTCTCCCGGTTTGAGATTTTCTACCTCCAGGCGAGCTATTAGCATGGCAACTGGAGAAAAAGGAAAAAAAATAAAAAAATTCCAATTATTTCTTACATCTGAGGAAATGAAAACGACACATTCAACATCACAATCAATGTACCTTGTGATTAGTGTTTGCACATTTCCCTGTCAGGCTGCAGAGTGCAGATATGACGATACCAGTCTATTACCCAGATTAAATGCTTAATGGAAACCTCCCAGCCGACCTGCAGCATTGTTGGAGGTGAAAGCTGAAGAGGTGTGGTCTTGTCATTTTTCCCCTCGAAAAAATCCTCTCTCTAACTTTAACTGTCTGTAGTAATGCGGGTGAAACAATTCCACTGGGTGTTATTATGTGATTAATCGGCTCTTTATAGTCTCCACAGTAATGAATGGGGCGTCGAGAGATGCTTTCACAGAACAGCCACGGCCTGTCTGGCCTGTCGGTCTCCCTTTTGACTTTCCCCCCTGCTCAGCTACTTGTTTATGACTTTAAAGCACGGCTGCTCATAAATAAAACATCTACTACAGACAGATAACATCTCATATATTCAGCGAGGAAGATGTCTTAATAGCAGGAAGTTCTATAAATTGTATTCAAGTGTTGTACTCAAGGGCAATTGCCTCAGCGTTTCTTTAAACGGTGGAATGGCTGCCGTGAATGTCAATAAGGGTAAAATCAGGTCCTGCTTCAACTGCTGGGACTCAGGTTGACAGGGAACCGTTTGATTGTCATTAGAAAAAGCCTGTTCTGTCAGGGAACACTCTTAAAAGGTGATAGCAGCCCGCTGTAGGGGGTGGGGGGGTGGTTCTTTGAAACAAGCGGGCATGAGGTCGGCTTGTTTTTGTTTAAAAACTGTTAGAATCCCCATTAATCATTCATCGTGTCAGAGTTGAACGATGACTGAGTGTGGGGGAAGGCTTTCGCTCGCTTCCAGCAGCAGTGAGTTTTACCAGAGTCTGATGAACCCGCTGGATTCTTCCTGCTCGCCGCCGAATGCCAGGCGGACCGAGTTAGCCGCTAGCTGCTAAAAAGTTGGCGTGGACTCGAGTCGAGCTCAAAGAAGACTGAATATTGGATTTCCATGGTCAAGTTTCCAAAAACATGACTCCACTGGGAGGATATTTGTGTTGGCTGGAAATGTAAGTAGCTGTTTCCCTTGCATGTTAGCAATGATAACTTCGGTCACCAGGGCTTTGGATGTTTTCCTCTCTCAAATGGTCAAAGATGGACGATGTGTAGTTTTAAACCAGATCCTCACTTTCTCATTTGTTACTTTTTATTTGTGCAGCAGGAAAACATGTCAGGTGAGAGTTAGAGCTACAAATGTTCCCTTTTCCATCCACACCCTCTGTTCCCTGAAGCCAGACTGAGAGATAATCTATCGGCCATTCACATAACTTAGCACTGAATACTGATTTCAATGACTCTTGTAATTCGTGGACTTCAAGGTCTGGCTCCAGACCAGAACCTAGTCCAAGCTCAGTGGATATCTAGATTAGCCAGACCCAATATTACTGACGAGGGATTAACCCTGGGATACTCCATCAAATAAGATGTTTTCCCCACCGTGTCTGGTTAAATCTTTAGAGAAGAGACATTTGGTGCTTACGGACCTGAGCAGGTAATCCTGCCGGGGGCACAAAAGGTCCTGTTTGGATGGATCTGGCCAGATCTGCCCACTGGTCGGGGGATCTCCGGAGCTTTGGCTTCTCTAGGAGCGGATTGAAAGCGAGACTCAGTGGCTGCAAAGCCTCTCCCCAGCTGGCCTTGCACGGCCTCTCTCTGGAGATTACTGGGCCAGTGGAAGTGTCTTAATGGAAAAAATGGCTTTCGATGGGCGCTGAGAGGATAACTGAATCAGAAGGAAAAAAGACAGTCAGTCAATGTCGTTCTTTTGAGTCTATTTCATCTCCTTGTTTGTGAGTGACTGCACACGCGTATAAATTACCTGCACGCTGTGTTCTATCCACGCGTCTGCCCTCACTGATATTAACTTCTCATGTCTCATCCGTCTGTCGGTGCGTGACAGGCGAGGGAGGAAGAGGCTGCTCCCTTTCCCTGAAATAGAAGAAAATAATCTCATTTCTGACTCGGCTCTATCTTTTCCCCTTTTGCCGCGGCGTGCCCGGGCCGCCCTGTGAGATTTGGGTCAGTTTAGATCCATTGACCCTGCATGCTCAGTCAGAGTAAGCCTGAGGGCTGCATATGACAGATGTTGTCTAGTGGCACACTGAAATGAATGTTTTCTTCTCCTCTTCGCCGGTGAAAAAATAAAAAGGAGAGACCGACACAGAGGAAAGAATCCCTGAGAACACATCACTTGAGTTCTTCTTTGTCCTTTGACTTCGGTCAAATGTGACTGTACACATGCGAATATGCTGACACGGCAAATTAAAGTAGCAGGGAGAATAAAGAGCAGGATTTTAAAATGACAAGAGTTCCTGGCGGTTCCAACTCATTCCACTGAAACTGCAGTAGATTTGCTGACGGTGGCAAAGTAAATTTTCCATTTTGAATCTAGCTGGTGAACTTTAGCCCATGAATTTGCACCATTAACAAATCGCAAGCTGTCATCTTATCAGTGCCAAGCGTGGAGCAGACGGGGGCCGGGACAGTCCAACGTAGAGGTTTTAGCTTAATTGCTTCAATGACATGTATTTTTAAAGCTTCCTCTGCTGGAGTATTAGAGAAAACAGTCATCAATAAGATGGCTATGGTATAAATATGTCTTTTGAATCAACCAGTTATGTCATTAGAGACCAAGAGGAGCTATCACTCTAACCGACCATGAGCAGGTGAACTGACTGATCGAGATTCTTCCCCCTTCACTCACTTCACTTGGTATTTCCCAAGATAGTTATTGATTATTTTTAATTTTGTACAGATGTTTTTAATGAAAGGTTCATTTTACCAACGGAATGAGATACAATTGAAAGAAAATAGGAAAAGTTTAAACATAAAGTTTTAAGAAAACATAAAAACCTTTAATTCACAATATTTAATGCACAATTTGACATTTTCAGGATTACTTTTAAGGATTGTGGAAAAGATGCAATAACACAACTTTAACGTGATGAACCTTCCCTGTTATTCATCGTGCTGTTGCAATATATTTTACCAGACAAGATGCTACACCTGCACATACAAGATTTAGGAAAGCGATATTCCCTCCGGTTTTCCCTTTGAGTCAGAACACACTGTATACTGCTGGTGCTGTGTGTGTGTGTTTCTCTCTCTGCCGTCCTCAGTGACAGAGTGTGTGTTTGTGTTCCGCTCAGAGTGAGACCCCCACAGGCTGGAGTCCTAGGGTCCTTCATCAAGGCCGCTGTTCCGGGGACAACATTCATTTGTCTGGTAGTAATGGGGAGAGGGAGGCGGGGAGAGGGGGTGGGGGTGTCAGGTGTGGGGGTGGGGGTGTCAACAACACACAACCACAAATGGCAGCAACACGACAAAAAGCTGCAAGAGTCTCTTAGATTTTATCATCGTCTCAAACCACAGACGCCTGACGAGTCACGCTGCTGTTATCGGTCAGGTACTGAACGCAGGACTGAGCACGAGAACCCTCAGCGAGGCGCCTGCTGGGTCCCTGCACTGTTAATTCACTTATATGGCTGCTCTGCAAAAGCAATGGGACTTAATTAAATGTCTCACCTAGAGCAGTGGAGGATCATGTTGCCACTAAATCCAGTTTGAGGTAATGCCGCACTTTATTGTGACGATCAGTGCTTCCCCAGGGGTTCAATTACAGCCAAATCTAATTGAAGGGAATCCATGCAACAATGCCGCCGCCCCCCCCCGCCCCCTCCACCTGTCTCCGGCATTTTTCAACTTAGTCGGATTACCTCGGGAAGTCTTACGCAACTCCTCTGCAGACCGGAGACCTACAGCTGGTGGCGGAGGTCCACAAACTCATTACCAGGACTTAAAAGTGGAGCTGCTTCCACAAAAGAATGTAATATCCGTCCATTGATTGAACATATATGAAGTTAATTAATTAGCCGCGGCTTTAATAAACTGGAATCTTCCAAAGAAATGACGCACACGTCCCGAAATGAATGTCAAATTCACCCGGTGGTCGATCACTATTGGATTTTTCGAGCAGTTGAAGAGTTTACCTCAATAAAATAATGTTTAAAAGGAGAAACAATGAAAAGTCCTGGCAGGGGATTATGTTTGTGAAATGCTTTACAAAAAGCCATTACAGAGTCCCAGAGGAGAAGGAAAACAAAACACTCAATAGAGGTGAAATACTATATTTTATGCAACTGGGCACTGATCAGCATCTCACAGTTCATTAACCACGAGGAAGACAACAAGCTGCCACCCACCGCGCTGTCCCCCGGGGCTTCATCTAAGAAAAATGGGCTTCGACTCTACTGTCAAGTTTAATTGATTCGTTATTTATTTAAGGAGGAAAAGATAATGACAAACATATTGGCACAGTGTTTACTTGAATCAATATTAAACAGGGATTTGATGTCATCTGCTGGGATGAAAACCATCAGTGCTGGTGTAGAATGTTTGAGATGCTTGTTCTCACCTTCAGTACTTTGGCTTTACGTTCCTTTACAGTCCTCTCTATGGAGGCCGCCATGTTTTTTAACAGTAGCCCAAACTAAAAAATCCTTTTTGAATTTTTATGGCAACTGAAGGTTACCACAGGTCATGTTTGGAAGAGGAGGGCGAGGTGAGGGGTGTACAGCTGCAACATGCATCTTTACCACTAGGTGTCACTATATTCTACACTCTGGAACTTTTAAGTGTTTTATTTAGCCGATGATGCCTTTGTGTTCGTGGTTAAATAACAGATTGAATTTTTGACTTTTAGTTGACTACTTCCTTACTTCTACTTACCTTAAAAAGGCCAGTAAAGTAGCTGTAGCTGAATCCATCCTAATTAAATACCACTTTATATCAAAGTCTACTGTAAAAACTAAAGTCCTCCTAAAACACCTCTTTCCTGAAATAAATCTCCGACCCATTCCGCTGCTGTCCCTTGGAGAGTGTCTGATGTTCACTGCGGGTTTTTCCAGTCATTTCAGTTTCAATCCATCAAGCTTAATCGGTGCACTTGAAAGGGGCTGGAGATCCGGCTGCATTAGTTCTGTCCATTTCGTCTTGTTTGTTACCCCGCGTGCAGTTCAATTGCACAATACATATTGTTCCACAAGTGAATCTTTGCACCACAATTATCCTTCCAGGTCATTAGAAACCACCAGAGGGAAGAAATGGGGGCATTGGTTTGTCACTTAGAGGATGTGCGTTGGTTTTATATACAGTTAAGACAAAAGAATGACAACACCGGTCTTAAGGTGAAGGTTTGTTGCTTTTTCAGACAATTAGTACAAAGTTCACACCGTGACAAAGTAGATATGAGTCTCAGTTGGATTATACACACAAAGAAAAACCGCATAGCTCCATTTCAAAAGGCTTCTTCCGAGGGGGGGTCGGAGAGTTAAGGAAACATGGTCCCTTGAGTTTTCTCCCTCTCCGTCTGCCAGCACCTGCGCGGCTGTAGCCCTAATCAGAATTGACAGGTCCTGCTTTTCAAATCCCTTCACTCGAGCGCGCATCCTCATCTCCACGCCACCGCCATCGTCGACCATATCAATTAAATAAATAACCATTCACCAGTGGAGAGAAGTGTAATGAGACAAAACACCGGGATCGTAACATCTCTCTCCCCCGGGGACCGATATGAAATTGAACACGATTAATAAAAAGGCTTTCAATTAGCTGTCGTTGTCGTCTTTGTTCAGGCTCTGGGTTGAAACTTAAGACTTGTGATTTAAATAGGCAGCAAAAGACGGCGAGGAGAGAGCGAGGGGCGAGCTTTCTTTCTTGATTGAAAGTCGAGATGGCGTCCTTCTTCTTTCGAGACGGTGCCGGGACTTGAAGTCGTCATTCACGTGCATCGCACTTTTTCCACTTTGGCCCATTGTCTCCTCGTCATTATTCACAGCGAAGACAAGTCCTTTGTTTGCGGCAGACATTGTGTTTCCGTGCGTGTGTCTTTGTTTATTTGCAAACTACTGCGAAGGATAATCAACACACTGTAAATGTGATTAAAGCAGATTACTGGAGCGATGGTTTCAAGCCCGATGCCAAGTTTTGCTGCTTCCTCCAATAATTGATGCTACAAATGTGATCAGCACAGTGGGGCCTACGTAACATGAGAGGAGACGGGGGGGGGGGGGGGGGGGCAAGCAGCGACGGCTCCGTTTTAGAGTGTGTTTATTAACCAAACAAACGCCTACACACGCCTCTTAACATCATTTAAAGTGGACAGGAATTTAACTTTCAAAATCACCTCAAGGCCGATATTCGCAAGTTGGATTTTGGGGATTCACTTTAATAGAGTCAGAGTTTTCCCCCCTGGTGGACATTTGAGAAACTACATGTTAAGGTTCTATGAAGAATAAAATTGTTCTGATAAATGTGTGTATTTATCTTGGTTGTAGGAACCATGTTGGACGAACATTCTAAGTCGTATCCCAAAACAGAATGGATCATATCACTCCTTCATTTTTTTGTTGTAGTAAGTCTGATGGGGATAAGTGCGTGTAATGTTTCCCATGTTGCTTCATTTACATCTTGAGCCGATGTTTGTTTGAATTTCTGCAAATTTAAAACCTGAGACATACAGAATTAGTTACTGGTAGTTCCTGTTTGCACTGCAACACAGAACCATTATGGGATTAAGTTGATACTGAAGAAATCTTTGAATAGTGATACTTTACAGGCAGGATCTGTAAGTTTCATGGAGCTTCTTTTCTTCTGTTGTGTCTTTGTGCGTTTGTGAACAATAAAAGAAGTTGTAGAAAACATACCATGTGGAATTATGACTTTTAAGAATACACTCTTTCAAAATGTAAATTGCATTAATCTGGTGTGAAGGATTAATTTGCTCAATTGGCTCGGTAAGAATGAGCTCAGATTCCTGTTGAGCAGGAGACGAGCTGTCTCTTCACTTCTCGGTTCCTCCTCAGCACTTTCCATTTCGATTCTCTCACCTTCACGTAACTTCTGGTTCGCTCCTCTTCCAGACACACACACAGGAGAGCACTAACAAGTGCACTGAATAACAATATGTAAAGAGGTGACGCTGTTCAGATGCTGCTTCTCCCCTCGTCTCTCTCTCTCACCATGTGAATAATTCATCCTGCTCAGCGGGGACAGGCGACTCAACCACAATGACTAACGCTGCCGTGTCGCGAGTCAGAACTTGATGAAACCTGCGTGCTTATTTATCCGAAACCCATTCATCTCGAGCCAAACCACGCAGTGTAAGTCGCAATCTATTTTCCAAACTACGCAGGTCCATCTGTGGCTCAAGATGTGTTCTGTTCCGCTGGTGATGAACTCGTGGGTGAGGGAGGCCGGCGCACAGACGCTCAGCAGATGGACCCCCCCCCTCTCCGGCACAGCCACGGGGTGACTGGTTGGAGATAATAGGAGGTCCAGCAGGCTGCAAGACCCCACACGTCTCGCCCCCCGCAAGTGGCGCCCGGCCGCCGCCGTCGCAAGCACGAAACCTCACACGGACGCACACGCTATTGAGACCAAACTGAGAAACCTCGCACTTCATCTCAGCGGATGCGGCACAGGTGGTGAGGAGGATGGAGGGAGGCGAGAAGAGAAAGGAGGACGAAAGACGCAAGAGGAGCAGGAGCGGCCGAAGAGATTCTTGCACACGCACACAAAAAAAAGGAAAAAATAAGATGTTGGCAGTGATCTAGATCTGGCAGTGCGTAACCGCTCTGTGGCCTGAAGGCGGTTTGGCCGATTGAATCATTGGCGAAGGCTCAACCCGCTTCCCAAAGGTGACAGCAGACGGCTGGAGCCAGGTGGAGCAGCAGCACTGGTGTCAGACACTCCACTTCAAGTCGGGAGGAGCATTCTGTGTCAGTCTCTCACAGACCGGTCAGCTCGGAGGGATTCATGATATCTGCTTTGGTTTTGCGGATACGAGCTTCTCAGTGATTTCTTGTACAATTTACAACCGTACAAAAAATTGTTTTGTCTAATTTAAATTCAAAACGAGAAATATCGTCAACCTCCTAATTTCCTTTTGTCCTCTCCAAACCCCCGGAGGTGATTATGACAGATTAGCGACAGCATCAGTTGCAGCAGGACAATTTGCAGCACCACAGGAAACACTGAGACATGGCCGTGTTTTTACATCCTCTGTAGGCTTCAGTCAACTCTGGTGCTAATTTGTTCACAAGTCTCTGTTACATTTAGAAGGTAGAGCTCTCGTTCCCTAAAGGTTGGTGTATCCCAGTGAGGACTTGAGCACTTACCACATCGTGCAAGGTGATAAATAAACCATAATGGGTTTAAATAGCTACAGAAACCAAGAGGAGCATATTAGCCAAGAAGACCCATAAAGGATAAACATGTTGCACAGATGTAGTGGATTACAATTAGAGTAGGATTGACCAATGTTTGAAATAGATTATTAAAATAATGGAGAAATATTCAACTGAATATTATTATTGATCCTTTATACAACTGTTTAAGTTTGAAGTTGAAATTAAATTAGGCTTAACTAAGGCGAGGTGAGACTAGATCTACAATAAAAGATTTAGAAACACATTAATTAATGCAATATGATGAATATTATTTGTTTAATAAATATCTATTTGTTCTTGGATAGTTCTGCAACTAATCTCCAAATATTTCAAGTGATGTATGGAGATTAAAACTTCCCAACTGGGAGCGTTTACTCATCCCAGTAAGTCCAACCCCCTGATCTTTGGCCGTGCTTGGCTTTCCTTCCCTTCGATCAAACTACTTGCCTTCCACACGCCCTGCTCTCATCTGGGAGATGACACAACAGGGTAATTCACCTTATCGCCAGCCAGGTTCTGGAATCTAGTAAACAGTTCCCCACTGCCTTTTGAAGACGGGAGTCCCTGTTGAGCGCAGCCAAGAATTGGCTTTGTCCGGCAATGCCAAGGCCCGACACTGGACGAGCACAATGGAGGCGTTATTGACAAACTTAGAGGATGGTTGGAGCCGTGAGCCTCAAAGGTTGAGCATCTTCTGATCACACCCCCCTCGTAAACAACTCCTTAATAAATTAATAGTGTATTTATCTGCTGGGGGGGGGGAGTTTTCTCTGCGAGGTGGCTCAGGTGTAGAGATTGGTCGAAGTTGAGGTGGTGCTGGCATCTAGTCGGGAGGTTTACTGGGAACGCCCAATCCCAGTGGAGAACCCGGGTCAGACCCAGTACATCAGACCCAGTACATGTTTGAGTGATTACATATCCCATCGGGTTTGGGATCGACTCAGAATTGGAAAGTAAGGGACCTGTGGAATACACTCTGATTGTCGATGACTAGAAACATTTCTACCAGTAGAAAGAATGAAGTCTGCCTCAGTAACTGTGGCCCCACTGTCTTTGGCAACCCCCCCCCCCCCCCCCCCCCCCCGCCCGCCATCCCACCCACCATCAGCACTTTTGCCACCACCAGCCCAAGGTGAAACCCTGATAATTGGTCATATGGGACGGGGGCTGATTTTGCTGCCGCGGAGCCATTTGGCGTCTCGCTGAACAGGCCACTGCCATCTGCCCTGTTCTCCCAGTCCTCAGCACATTTCCACCAAGATTATCATCACCTCTAATCTGTGACACACTATTTTTGGTAGCGACCGCGCCGAGACTGTAAGTGCAACTAATCACTCCGCTGATGGCTCGGCAGCTTTAAGTTGATTTAATGAGAGATGTATGGATGGAAATGAACGTGATTTCTTTGAGCTCGTCTTTCTTTATTCATCCCCGAGTGGGTTTAGCGTTCCTCCCAGGTTCCCCCCCACCGTGCTTTGTGCGGTGAGTTATGGGGTTCAGGCGGCTACCATATGGACAGTAAATGTGGTTTCTGTCACCGCAAAACTCTCTTTTTCCACTTTACTGGCGCTTTGCTTTCTTAATCATGAGCGTCATTATCATTATCGTTGATGTAGCATTTTGTTTTGGTCGTTAGACTCGGGGCCCCGTGCATGATTAAAAATAAAATATACGGCACGGTGCAATCTGCGGCGTCTGCTGCTCCTGCCGAACCAGCAGTTCCGCCCGCATTGTTATTGCTCTCATCAAACCCCCGACCGATGTATATACCAGGCGTTATTCCCTCCGCTGCAAGATCCCAGTCTTGTGGCAGTTTTATCATCGCGGTGGTGAAGCCGGGCAATATGAATATTTAATATCTGTAAAGTCAAGAACCTCCGAAGGCCTCGGAGGAAGTTGGCTGTGCCGTGACGGTATGCGGCGCTCACGTGGCTGAGATGCAGACCTATCACTCACATCCAAGAGGCTCCGACGATGGGCTGATGTCGCAGAGGGGAGATCTGCCCCCCCCCCCCCCCCCCCCCCCCCCGTCACACCGGGAGCAGCTGTACGCCCGGCAGGCAGCTCCAACACTGCACCGCAGCCGCGTGTCACCTCCACTCTGCCTCTCACGCCATCTGTTTTTGTTTGGGTATCTTCTGAACCCCTCTGTCTCCAGTCCTCACCCCCCGCAAATCATCCAAAGGGCTCTTTGTGGTGGGCTGGGCAAGGGGGGGGGGGCTTCGAGCTCCATAAAGCCACGCAACAAGTAAATTAAAATATCAAACTCCCAGCTGCGCGGCCTAAGTGACAGGATTATGGCACAAAATGGCCACTTGCAGATGAAGGAAGTGAACACTGGAAATAGGACGCAGGGGGAAAGCCGCCCATTCTCTTGGCAGGAGAAAGCAGCCTCCAATAAAAGTGACAGCTCCGCCTGCAGCGTCTTCAATCCACTGTCTTCACTGGTCCCACTCATTGGTATAGAAATCTGTACCGGCAGCATTTATTTTCACACAGAGCGGTTATATTGGAGGGATGAGATGTCAGCATAGTGTGCGCCAAAAAAAAATGATTGTCTCCCTAAATAGTCGCGCGTCTCACATTCCCGGAGAATTATTGACAATAAGAAAAGTTAAGCTGAAATCACAAGGCAGCACTAATGAGGTGTCAGCTCCACCCGAGCCACCGTGGAAAACAACCTCGGCGTCCGATAGGGAGACAGACGCCTGAGCATGCACGCTGATTCCTCTCCCTCTTCATGAAACCGGCTAATGGCTCAAGTGCGGAACTCAAATGAAGCGGGAACAGAGAGACTCGACTGATCGGACAAGCTCAGAACGTCTGTACAGTGTCGGAGGCTCTTTAGCAAGCAGCACACGCTCCGAGAATTACTGCATCTATCAATCGGCGAGCGCTCGCCCCAAGAGAGGAGGGAGGGAATGCAAATAAACCCTCGACAAACTCATTTTAAATGCTAAAGGTTTCCTCATAAATAGTATTAACTGTTCAGGCATATAAGATAAAATAAAAGCAATGTGAGTGAACAACAAGATTCAGTAACGGCGACAATCGGTGAAAGGAGCTGAGGCGCTCCTGGGAATTGTCTGAAGCCAAATGCAGAAGAACCTATGAAATCAGCACTTCATCGCTCAGGTGTATCTACATGCGGAGTGAGTGAGGGGATGCTCCACCTCGGTCTGCATACAAATGTAGAAATTACATTTCCCCAGACTATACGGCAACCAGAGGCAGCAGAGCATGTGCGTGGAAGCCCCTGTGGGTTCTAATGTCCTCGCCCTCGCCGTGTGTTACGAAGGAGTTAATGAAATAAAGACGGGGCTCTGAGAAAGACCGAGTGTCTCCTCCACGTCAACGAAGACAAATAAGAAAAGATCGGATTACATTTGCTGTGCCGTGTCGTCACCTTTTGTCCCCCCCCCCGTCCACACAGACTTCCTATCGATAGCAAATTACCATCCAACACTTTGCTGCTTTTGTTTGATGCAAGCGGAGGTTGGCCAGTCGGGGGCGATTGATCCGGGGGACTATATATCAATAACACAACCTCGACACACTCAGCAGTTTTCAGGAAGCAGGCGTGCATTTCCGTTTTTAATGTGCGGGCTTGAAAGCCGAGAGGGGGGGGGGGGGGGGAGTCATTTTTAGATGCATCTGTGCATTGAGATTCCTCCGCCGCTACTCAATCATGCATGGAGACGTGTATCAGTTTTACACCCCCGTCCCAAAGACACAAAGCACTCTGCTGCCTGTGCAATAGCCGGACACGTAGATCTGGAGCTTCATGCTGATGAAGGAAGGGGGGAACGGGGGGGGGGGGGCGGTGAAAGGGGAGACACATTAACCAAATGAGGCGTTGCAAAGTAAGCCATGAATGACAGTAGTTTGACATGTAGAGGTCAATCCTCAGTGTCTCGGCTCCAGCTTCTTCTTCTTGCCTCCCTTCATCGGCGACCGGTTCAATTTGGGATTTATTTTAAGATTCTTTTCATAACTTTTAAAGCTCAGTTTGATCTGACCCCAGTTCGATCTCCAACCAACAATAGAAGATACTCCAACCCACATTTACTTCCCTGAGTAAAGGGGGTAACTAAGTATGACCAAAGTTTTGCCATTAGGGCCCAGAGGCTCTGGAATCCCTGCCTCAGGAGATAAGACTCATTCTTCAAGATTAGTAAAGCATTTCAATGTCATATTTATATTTTAGTTTATTGGATGTTGTTTGTTTCTAATGCTTTTTTTTATCTTGTTTAAGTTTTGTCTTGTTTTGTTCTGGGTTGTTTTATTTGTGTTTGTTTGTGATCTTGCTTGGACGTGAACTAGTTATGTGAGTGGAAAACTGTAAAACTGTGTTGCCCGAGTAAATCATAACACACTCTGACATATCAAATCTAAAAGCTGCACTCGTAAGGTAAGAGGTATTCCCTCTGTGGAGGAAAAGGGAGGAATGAGAAGTGGTGAATCTGTGGCTTATGATTTAAGTTTCTCAAATATCTTCCATTCATCCTCTGCTGCACATCAACTGTATCTGTATGTGCAGTGTCGTTATCCGTGAGCTTTATGAAACTGAAGGGCCCCAGCTGTGGCCACTGATCCGCGGCTAATTTCGCCTTGAACAGGGGTAAGAACAGTCACCTGTGTACCTGCTGCTGCAGCCTCGGGCGGAGGGTTCACTCCAGTGATCTGATGCACCGCTGGGGGGGGGGTCGCGGATCACAGGGTCCGCGTCTCCTTTTCTGCCCTGCTGGTGGCTAAGATGGAGCGCTGGGCCCGGCTCTGCCAGTGTCACAGGCGGCATGAGGAGGTGGCCTCCCTGCGTGTGCTTCGGGAGCCTCGTTAAATCCACCACCCACTGGGTGAGTCTGCACCAGTACAGCCAGGAACACTGGTCCCTTCAAATCTCATATCTGTATCCGTACATCCCGACTTACAATCCACGCTTCACACAGACGAGCAGCTTATCTCGTGTTAATGATAATGAATAACATTATTGTGGGGTGTTAAACGCCAACATTCATTTCTACAAGCTGTTGGGTTTTGTAAAGCTGCCGCACCAACACTGCAGCAGTGAAGCTTGTGAGGCTTCTTTGCCATTTGACACGTTTGTGAATGGGGTGAAGTGGTGGTGAATAAATGAAATGCCCACAGTTAATGCGATGGGCCAACCCTGGAATTCCTTTTTTCATCTGTTAGCCAATAGTAGTTACGTAGCTTTGGTTTAAGACACCTTCTCCTTCTGCCTTGTGCTTCATAGTGACCAGAGGACTCGCTATGTGCTGCACCTTGTATCTTTCTCAAGGCCACACATGAAGGGACGGGGCTAGAGTGCTCATAAGCAGATTATGTTCTCACCTACAATAGAACAATTGTTTTTAAACGACTAGCGCAGTGAGGTGAAGTAGTTTCTAGCTTTCCTTCTGAGACTGTGAAAGTGACAGTACCAATCTCAGTGATGCTCAACTGCAGAATCAATCGTATAAGCCGATAAGATTCTTTCGATACAAGAATCACAGACAGACACATATTTATTTAAATTACGAGATGGATATGAAGCAAAACCAGCCTCATACACTATATGATAGCATATGTTACTATAAATATCTGCATTTTTATTAGTTGTCTTATTTTCAGCTCATTTGTCTCTGCACTTTGAACTGGACTAACTGATTGATTAGTAAACATAGTAAATATATTGATTCACAGAACTGTTCAACTTATTTGAAGAGAACTGGAGATCTCTCTGTTAGACATGTTGATTCAGTCTTTATAATATAAATATGTGGAGCTCAACATATCTGCTGTAATCACACCAAACACATGACAGGATCTGTAAATGAAAAAATATATAACTGTATGTTGGTATTTGATTTATGTTCTTATTCAAATGAGTTCTTGGTTTCTTACACATTTTAACAGCATTGCATACAGACACATTTGTAACACACACACATGCACTTTCCTCAAGGGCATGAACAATAGCACACAGGAGAGTGGGGTGTGAGGAGCGAGGCGGCATATTGCTGGGACTAATTTACCAGCAGCTAGGGGGAAGTGCTGAGTGGACACAGCTCGGGCAGCTGATCCGGGGCCAGGGCTGGGGCCCCTTGGCGACAGACAGACAACCACCAAGGAGCTGAGGCGGCAGAAAAAGTCACCGGCACACAAACGGTGAAACACATGCTCCATACAACATACTCTCCGACGCTTTCACACCGGCGTCTTTGTCTTCCCCATCAAGGATATGTGTGCCACCCTCCGGTGCCAGCTGCAGCTCCTGTCCATGTGCACACATTTCTTTTGTTTTTGTTGTCAATCCTTTTTCTTTTTTTCCCAGTTTTTGGCATCTGTCGCCGTGCTCCTTGAGCCTGTCCGTGCTGTGTCCCCCCTCAATGACACAGGCGTCCCACAGCGCCAGATGGACCTCCCGCCTCGCCAGCCTCTCAGTTTAGAGAAACAAATGGCATGTCCCCCCCCCACAACCCCTGAACAACTTTGCAGAAACTCTGGTCATGCTGGGAATTTTCAGCATCCCTGACTTTTCGGTGTAAATGAGGATAAACATGAATAAATCCTTCAACAATCGTCTCAAACATATATGGCTTTTATTCACCTTTTAACATGTGGGATTGTTTAGTTTAAGTATTGGTAGTGTTAAGTAATTTTATTGAAACATGAACAGAATTAACTGTCAGTGATTCCATAAGCTTCCAGGGTCACAGGAGAGCTGCATGCTGATCGATTCCATCACGTTTGATCTTGAGCAAGGCCTCTCTCTCTCTCTCTCTCTCTCTCTCTCTCTCTGACTGTACCCTGTAGGATGGTCTCAGCTTAATTTGTAAAACATAGAATTACATAGTACACACACACATACCAAAATAAAAAAGCTCATGGCATAATAAAGTATATAACTTTTACATGTGACAAAGCTCCTCATGCTGTCCCTTTCAAAGCTCATTGGCAGCTGTGGTGAATCAGCACCATGGACAGCGACAGTAGTGCTTTAACTGTTCAAGGATATAGGATGTTGAGTATAATGTATGATATATAAATATATATAAAGTGATGATGGATCAGAAACTAGAGTTGTATGGAACTTATTTTATATTCTATCTCTTAAAGGATCGGTGGTGATAATGATCCTAGAAAGGTGTGAGGCCTTGATTCTAAAAATAGCCGTATCTCGCCTGTGTATTTATAAACGCCTGACTTGGCGATGACGACAGTAGTAATGACGACAGTAGTAATGTTGGGGGGGGGGGGGGGGGGGGGTATTTTGGACAAGGCAGACAGCCTCGTCATCCTCTTTACCCGGTGAGCTCCGATGCTCATCAGCAATTATGATTATGAGGATGAGTCGTAAAAAACGTTTCCAAGCTGTGACTCATTTTCACCCTCAGAGAAATAAAGAAAAGGCAAGAAACAGTGATCCGGTCTCCCCTGGCTCTGTGACACCTCTGGTCAATCCCAAACTGACGCACAACACCGACTGCCTCCTCCTCCTCCACACTCTCCTCCTCGCTGCTCCTCCTCGCTGCTCCTCCTCGTATGCTCGGTGCGTAGCTCCACCGAGCAGCAGGTGTTAGCAGAAACGAGTGGATGTCATCTGGCTCGGTCAGGATCCCCCACACCGTCCCAAACACATCACTGCTCGTCTTTTGTTTTTTAATTTCAATAAAAAAAAGTGGCAACAAAACATTCATTCACACAAAATCATCAGATCTGAGACCTGTGAAATCAACTTTTGCAAACAACCAAACGTCCTTTTGTAGTAGTTAAACCCACTTTTAGAAACTTAGACGTTCGAACAACCTACATCATGCGTCAGCCTGGTGATACTGTACGAAGTGGGAGTATGTGTCGACCTGTTTAGAATGAGCAGGATATATTTAGTCGTCCTTCACCGATGACTCTTTCAGACTGCGGCTCTCTTCTCTGATTCATTGTCGACTCAATTTAGAAAAAAACAACATCAAATCGAGGGAGCAGCTCCGTACAGGGGGGGAGAGCGTGGGGGCCACGTGTCACGACCACTCACCTGTGAAACGAATCCTGTTTGTTATTAATGTTGATTATCTGGTCACAGCGGCTCACGTCAGAGTCTGAGCGGCTGGTGTTTGCGCTCACGAGCTGGATGCAGGTGTAGAAGACCTGAGTGACTTTGACACTGGGTCACGTCATGAGGGCCGCTGGGATGTTTCAGACTGGGAAACTGCAAAGCTCCTGGTCAGAAACCAGTGGACGGTAGTTACTGGGCTTCCATTAGCAGCCAAACTTTGATTAACCAGCGTTTTAAACCCTGATGGCACGTGTTGCCTATTTATTATAGTTTTATTTTAAGTCCCGTCTATTAATTAAGTTGAAAATCCCCCCCCTGCTGTGTGGCGGCGCTCCCTGCGTTCGATGGAGCAGATCCCTGCTGTCACGGTTATGCTGAAGTATAGCGGGGGGGAACATGAAAGGGACTGTAGTGGGAGATTAGGCCTGTAAACGCAGCATTAATTAGTTATGAAGGAGATAGTTTCAGGTCAGAATGTACGCCACGGCTTGTCAGCAGGGGCCGGGGGGGGATTTTTGCCGACAGCAAGGTGTGTGGTGTAGATCTGAGCAGCGAGAGGAATGCGGAAAACGCGTGCCAGGGGCCTTCCCCGCCAGCCGCGCTGGTCCAGAGTCAGCCAGCAGCCTCTTCCTTCAGGGGCTTCTGGGGAATTTTCAGATCTCTGCCTCCCACCTTGAAGCCTCGGCTCATACAAAACTGTAAATTGCTCTCTGAGGGCAGGGAGATGTAAAAGATTCAGTTTGCTGGACTCAAATCCTAACGCCCTTTTTCTTCTACTCATATATATATATATATAGGGTCCAGTTGTTTACAAGTTAGAAACTGATTGTGGAGGCAGTTGGATGATGGAGATCTAATGGAGGGAAACCTATGCCCTCTCCTGGCTGTTGTCATTGATCTGGAGTCAACCGAGGGAGAAATGCCTCATAATGGAGGCTTTCACTTTTACATTATAATGATGCATTTTTTAACATGGCTACAATATCTGAATGCATATAAATATATATATCGAGGGTGTAAAAAAGAAAAAAATAAGGTGGCGAAGGAAACTGTTAAGAAAACAAAACAGCTTCACCGACACTGAGTTCACAGTGAGGACACGTGTTGTTTCATCTGCGCTTATATCTTTTTTTATTCTATTGTGCGAGATAAATATTCAGCTTGAGCAAAGTGAGAGAGCGTGAATAAAAACAATTCTGATTTGGCTACAAGAACTTATAACCTTATACAACTTTTTATACTTCCTGACATAAATAACAAACAGGAGAACCTTGAGGTCTTATCTGTTGTCTGCGTCAAACTAAACCACCGAAGTTGTCGTCCGTTTAGCTTGTGTAACTTTTGTTCCTGTGAATCCTCGGTCGCGCTCGGTAATTAAAAGATATTCTGCCTTTGTGATTTCTGCCGCGGGGATCAGACAAGAAGCAGCTCGAATAAATAAAGCCAAGTAGCCGGGCGGGAACTTTCTCGCTCCCTTTGGAAATAAAAACTGTCTCCAACTCCAACTGGATCATTTTCACGCCAATTATTTGTGATAAATAGACACGAGACAAATTCACATCATTATCAGGTGCAAATGTCCGCCCTGACATTTAACGTGGATCAGAGCGGAGCAGAGCAGCAGCTTCACTTTGTCCTCCAGGGGGGGTTCACACCCCCGAGGCCGAGACACACGGCAGCATTTGGCACGGGCGCGCCACTTTGCCCTGACCCGCGGACTCAGTGTGGCAGGAGGCGGCTCTCTGAAATCAAAAATAAGTGGAGTTGTTTGCTTGCATCTCAAATTAATTGGTTCCCATTTTTCCACAATGACCTACTGGCAGAGTGGCCCTGTCAGCGAGTTTCAGCTGTGGCCTCTCCCTCCCCTCCCCCCCTCCCCCGCCGCCCCCGTGGGACTTTATCGTGGTGGAAAGCACCGGGAGGCATCCTGCCCCAAAAACCCTCAAACGCAGCATCTTAACCTTTTCCCTCCGAGGAAACGGGCCGCTGCTGAATGCACAAAAGTGGCTTGACATTAAGGAAACGGAAACTGCTGGCACCGGAGAGTGGTGATGGCGGCGGGGGGGGGGGGCACCTGACGTGGTATGAAGACCTTTACCGTTGGAGGGGAGTCAGCAGAAGTTCTTAAGTGTACATGTCGAAACCGTGTAGAGGTCGGGAGGAGGCCGCCGATCCAAGGCCGTCGTTACCGGATAAAAAGGTTTGATACCGAGGGCGAGGGTGCAGGTTGTTGACAGATAGAACAGAGAGTAAATAACAATGGATTCATCACTTCAATAAGAGATATCGTTATTATTATTATTATTATCTCTACATTTCTAAAACCAGGTCGCCCACAGTGTCTCATTTCAAGGAGAAGGTTTTTTCCTTTGGAGGTGGACACTTTTTTGGCAAAGCACTTAAAGGTCTGGTTTTACAGCTCGGTGTCATTACAACACTGATTATGAGTCAAGAGTTCAGCACTTAAAAGGTCATAAATTTAAAACATAAAAAATGTGTCGTTATTATTTACCCACTCAGGCGGTAGGTTTTATGGACAGGGGGCGCCAAGCGGTGTGTGATGGACGCTCTGTGTCCTGCAGCTCTCTCCTTTTGATTTATAATGAGAAATAACGTATTGCGATTTAATCGGCTGACACAACACTGGCAGCTGTCTTTACTTTCTTTCCTCCAGTTGATGGAGAAACACAATCAACTTCCCCATCGTTCCCGGTCTCCGTCACCTACTGGGTAATTATGGTCACAAGAAAGCCTTTAATCTGTCCATTGATTTGAAAAGAAAGAAAAACACACCTTCATTTGAAAAAAACATTAATTAACACACGAGTGCACGACCTTCCCATAAATTTACACTCTAATGAGACTAGAAGTAGTTTTAATATATCTTCAATTTGTCGCTCTGCACGGCAACACCAGCGAATTTAAATAATCAAATTTCTTTTTGGCTCCTTGGAATTTGTTTTTGCTTTTTCTCATAATTTGCAATTGTTCAGTGGAAGTGAAAAACGATATGAGCCAAAGAGGTGAGGTGTAATGTATGTGTACGTATGCGCACGATGCATATGGGAGGAGAAAGTTCCACTGCGGAGGATCAGAGGGTCAAACTGGCGTCTGTGGAAGCAGCTTTCCACGTAAACTTTGAGTTGAGCAGGTTCAACTTCTACTGTTGGACAAAGTTTTAGAGTAAACAAGCTGAAGTGAACGTGACAAACACACAACTCGAACAAACCCATTAATATCCGTTGAGATGAGGGCTATTTAAGATTTTGATAAGGCGGCGTTTACCATGATTCAAATGGATCTTTAATCCCTTAAAGCATGTGAGTAGTCCCTTTAAAAAAAACCTTAATGCATGTATGGAAGCTTTAGTCCCCCCCCCCCCCCCCCCCCAAACTCCCCTTCACACTATCAATACACACCATCATGCCCAAATATATCTTTTAAAAAACCTGAAGGTCTGTAAATATGAATGTTAAATTAAAATGTAATGGATTTGATTGACTCAGATCATCAGAACTCAAACAAGTAGTTGTTAAAAATTTAGAAAAAATCCATTCTTAATGGAATGTACAAGCTCCTTGTATGTTGAATATTCTTTAAACAACACATGATCTGCCAAGAAGATGTGGTTTATTACTACTACTACTATTGCTTCTTCTAACATTTGCCATATTTAGGTATTTTTACTTCCTCCCAGGGACATTTTAGAAGTGTTGCAGCCGCAGTGGATTATTTGTGAGGGCAAAATAAATGTTAACAAACAGTTTCAGCTGCAGTGAACTAGCGAAGCAGTTTTTTGTTGACTCCAGAAATGCTAAGAAAACAATTTGTCCAAGCAGGCGACCGCCATATGTTGCAGTATTTCACAGCCTAGGTGCGTGAGGCAGGGATCAGTCCCTCTCACATCGACATGAGGCGAGTTATGCAATTATTCCCGAGCTGTAATTACTCCGGCAACTGTTGATGCTGCATCGGGGCAGCCGAGTGCCAAGGGGCCGCGCGGCATCTGGACTTCCTTATTTGTACCTCGTGTCGGCTCCTCCTCCTCCTCCCAACGCCGGTCAGCAACTCCTGTCTCCTTCAAAGCCGAACTGCATTAATTATAGAAGCTGATCCACCGTGGGCTTTAAAATCACAATATATCCGTCTGTGAAGCTGCTAGTGGGATTACATTCCTGTGCACGAGACAGACACACACACACACACACACACACACACACACAAAAGTACATTGAGTATCCTGCTCACAGGAGTGTGCTCAGCGGAACACTTTGAACCAGTACAGCATCATTAGCGTGCTAGGTTGCCAGAGGCCATGGGGAAGGGCTACCACACACAGCTCTGGCGGTGTCTCCTGCAAAGCCCAGGAGGTTCATTATGGAGACGTGGGCTCCAGTAGCCGGCACATTGTGAACCAGAGGAAAGTGATCACGCCGATGATTCCACCCACCGCCTGTATCTTTTCTCTCAAACGGGGATTTCCTGGCCTTGGCTTTGTCTTCCTGAAGCGCGTCTAATAAATGGCAGGGGAGCTTCTCAAGGCACTTTGTCATTTAGCTTAAGATAAAAAGATTTAATACTTTATCGCCGCACAAGTCGACTGTTTTGAATTTGCGACCACGACAAGGGAACACAGCAGAACAACAAAAGAAACACAACACATATTAAATACAGTAGAATCCAGTGCAGGGGGATGCTCCGGTGTTTGAAAATACACAAAAATACAAAATACAGTAAACTAAATGGTAACGTATCCCCAGAAATAAACAGAATTGTCACATATTAAATGTGTATGTTCCCTCCAGTGGAGTGTGAGTATGCACAGATAGTGACACCGAGCTAGAAACACCTACATTCCCGAAGATGGAAGTACCCAGACTGTCTGTTTCAAGCAATCAAGCATTTGGGGTCCTCGTCTGTTCTCGCTGACGGCCGGCTGTGAAGGTGAAGTCACAGGAAGTCGTTATCAGAGGTCGTTCGTTGACCTTGACGGGCGATTCAAAGTGCGGCTCCTTCTCCCCCGGTGTCCTCCTCCGACCCGGAGTACAGGGCGGCGACAACAAACACTTCCTCTAATCCCTGCTGAAGTCAGCGCTCTCTCTCCCAACATGAGATGCAAAGGCGAAAATTCCCCTGTCCCCCCGCTGAAATAAAATCTGTTCTCACTCTATCTCCTTCTCTGTTTTCTCTCGCCATCCTCTCATTCCAAGAACGGAGTCACTTTCACCGCCGCTCGTGAAAAAAGTGCTGTCAGCGCTTGTCTCAAAGTGCCGAGGAGTCTCCGAAAGTCTCTGAAAGTAACCCTACACTTGTCGACTCTAAGTGGTCACACATCGGGAACATCGCGGCCTCAGAAAAGCCTGAGACCTGCTGCTAATGGGGCGGCTGCAGGATTCACGGTATCCAGTGTCCAAGAGGCTCACACTGCAAAGAGGAAGTCATTTTTTGAAGTTAAATCTCGTGATGCACTTGTTGTCAGGTGTTTTTTTTGTATTTGCGTGACCTCATCAGTGATGTAGATTCATCATATTGCAGAAAATACTGATGCAGATGATTTAGATTTTCTGAAAACTTGAATAAGAGTTTTTGCATTAGGAAATGTGAAATAAATACATTTCTTTGACTGGAGCAGGGCTTTAATTGTTAAAGTCCATGATCTGAACCAAGTGTTGCATGTAAACTTTGGGTTGGTGTTGGTTTGTTATGCTCAATATTTTTTGTATACAGATATACATGTAAGTGGTATTTATATTGGTTTTATTTTGAAAAGGTTTCTGTAAACAACAAATGAGCTAAAGTTCAGGAATACGGTTGTTTTACCGTTATTGTTTAACACGTAAATCAGTCTCTTGCCATCTCCCGTAAAGTGGTTATTTAAAGAAAGTTATGATAAGGAGGTTTTGATTTGATAAACCCAATATAAGAATAATATAGCAACTACTATACGTACACCTCCTTTGGTCATAAAGATGAAATAAAGAAACATATAAAATCCTAAATTTCCTTGCCACTGACTCATTACAGCACAATGATTGTCCTTCATGTCCTACCAGCAAATACTGTGGGCCACTAAATTGAAAAGTCCAAAGGTCCGGACAAAACACACTAATGAAGAAAGTGCAGCGTCAGCCCCCAACTGACACTTAACACAACGAAGTGACACACAAATTAACACTACCGATATTGACTGATTGGACCCCGAGGCCTCGTGGCGCCGCACAACTTTGTCCAAATAAGCACGCAAGTCAGAAACAAACACGAGGGAGATCCAGTTCATATTGACTTCTCGGCAAAAAAACTAATTTCAGTTCCAGTTGTGTGTCGTGGAAACGGCAGCACCTGACAAATGCACGTGTCGCTTCACCTCTGGAAGAGTTCCCGCACGCCGCAAGCCCCCTGTCGCACCCTAATGAGTGAGGGATGACTGGCTGAACTTCTGATAAATCTGCTTTCCTCTGGCCGGGCTTCCATCCCCTAATTAATTCCCCCGTCTCTAAATGAAATGAAATGGGTTTTAGCACTCCTACACCATCCTATATACTTTTCATTACCCCACAGTCCTCCGTAATCAGTCATTAGTCTGAGTGTTTTATGTGTTTACTGGGGATTCGTAAGAAATGCCAGCGAGCATGCAGGCGGGCGGGGGGGGGGGGGGGTCGTATAGCGTCGGTATCTCCGGCAAAAAAAGAGAAGATGCCAAGCTTGTGTATCATTTATCGGAGCTAACAGACGTCGTTCAAATGCAGCGGGGGGAAGATGAGTAATCGTGGCCGCGGGCATCGACAGTGCAGCAGATCCCAGACAAGTGCCAGGGTGCCCCCCCCCCCCGTCTTCCTCCTAGTCTGTCTGATTTTATTATTTATTTCCCCGGGATGTATATCTCCTAATGTGGAGACAGACAGACACAAGCCTGTCATAGACCAACATGCTACAACAGAGGGAGGAGAGATAGAGCGAGAGAACATCAAACACCTCGTTCGTTTTTTTATTGTCTTTCTTTTCTTTCCCGAGTGTCAATCCGCGACTATTTTCGTCTTAGCAAGAAACTACTAATTAGAAGAGAAGCGAGATGGTAAAAAGGTCAGTGGAGCGATACCTCGGGCAAATGTCAGGGTGAACAGCGGCGAGCCACCGGCCTCACGTGCCTCCTCCAGCCTCAAGCTAACCTCACATGGGCCCACTCCTGCCCACTCTTTCATTCACAGGTACACAAAAAAAAACACACACTCCACCACCTCCATCAACTCCCCCCCCCCACAATGGCCCGGTGGATCATGTGACGCAGCCTCTTGAGCTTCGGTTATACCAATTCTTTAGCTCGCAGCCACAGACTAGAGGGGGGGGCTGTTTAAAGACCGCCCAGCTTCATGGAGAGGGAGGTCTGAATGGCCTTTACCCCACGGATGGGGGTCCCCCGTGTCCCGGTCCCTGCAGAAGCCAGCCTCCCTCTCTGGAGGCCCTCTGGGTTTCGCCTGATGCCACGCCCACACGCGCCTCCTTCTCAGGGAGAAAGGAGGGAGGGAGGGAGGGAGGGGATGAGAGAGGAGTCAAATGATCCGTAACATATTATTCTGTCATTTGAAAACAGCAGTACAAGGCGAGCTCTGCCCCCCCCCCCCCCCCCCCCCGGAGGCCCAGGTGGCATTTCCCTGCTCCCCTCAGGTTTCTCATTTAGTCCGAGACAAAACTCTAAATCTTCCAGTTAATTGCAAACTGATGAAAGTGTCTAAATCCACAAAGGAATATTTTGTAGTTTTTTGTGATGCGTGTCAGTGGGTCTGTTTGTGCGTCGCCTCCTGCGGCAGCTCGGTGTCTTGCTCAAGGACACTTTGTCACAGATGGACTCTCGCTCTGTGCCGATCGATCGAGTGACCTTTGTCGTGACTGAGGAGGAAGAAAGAAAAAAGCTCTCCGGCCACCTGCCACCCGGAAAAACTGCCTTGTACTCTTTCTTTTTTTTTTATTTCCACTTTTCACACATCCATAAGCAGCTGAGGAGGTGAACTCCACTGACGTCTAATACCTGGAACATGATCCCATTACTCCGCCACTGAACGAGTAATCCTCTTAACGGCTTCACGTGACGGGAGCCCACCTCCCGAACCCTCACGTTCAGCCAATCAATGCAACACCCCCAGGCCTGCCCGCCCCGTCCCTTTCAAAATAAAAGCTTTGAGTTTTTGCGAAAGCCTCGTTCCCATCGATTGCACGGCCGCGATTGAGCTCAAAAGCAACTTTCAAACTTCAGACGCTGCTGGATTTCCTTTGTGGCTTCTCTCCTGCTCCCAGCTGAAGACGCTCTGTCAATCGCTACAGGCTCTATCCAGTCATTTGTATGCAGCGGTAGAGTTTTCCGCCCGGGCCTCGTCCGACACTGATCGATGGAAACGGGTAGCGTGCGAGTAAGCCCGGATTTCTTGTCACTCTTCCGTCAGCACTTTGTCCGTTTCATCTCTGATCTTGTGTTAAGGGAAGCAGTGAAACGGTATCAGGGAGGGGGGGGGGGGGGTTGTCCCAGTTAATCCCGGAGCACTGAGGTGCAGGCAGATGCAGCGAGGGGTGCTGCTGCCAAAAAAGCACATCTGTGCTTCAGGAGGTGGGGGGGGCAGACATGGGGAGAAGGGAGGATATTCATTGCTGTGCACACATATTTTTTCCTAGGTAGATGTTTCTTGGCACTGGCAGCTGTAATTCTGAGGGAATTGCATATTGCCGAGTCTCGGTTGTGGATTGTTTGTGGGGAGTGAGCAGGAAAACTCCTGAGGCGTCACTTCCTGAAGAATGTCTCCCCCTCTACAAGGTGGAGACATTACACTCACAGGCCTCAAGTTGAAGATGTCATTATTACTTCCTTTGAAAAGGTGACTTCTCAGGAGAAAAGCCCCAAAATGTTTGTAAATCACTTCCTTGTGAATTGTGAAATTAAAGCAGAGAAATTCTCTAAATCTCTCCTCCCCTCAGCTGCAGCCGTTTTTCTTCATTAGGGCAGATTCCATTTTTTTTTTGTGGTAGTTTATGACTTATCCTCACAAACAAATAATTGCCATATACCCCACTGGAGAATTGCAAACATTTTAATCAGCGCTAACCCTCAAGCTTTGTCACGGAAAACTCATCTCGCTGCGGTTATTTCCCTCCATTCCTTGAGAGATGTATGCATATTCAATATTCAAGTGCGTTATTGTCTTCACCGCCGCAGTGAATAACAAACAGCGCCTGCTGAGGCGGCTGCATCCTCCGGCCTGCTCAGCAGTCCAAACCCAATGTCGTTCTTTAATGCACTGCACTGTGGTCACTCACATCCTCTGAGGTCAGGAGCAAAGTTGTGTGGTTTTCATCATCTGTTCAATCTTGTTTACACACACACACACACACACAAACACACACACACACGCATGCTTTCATCTTCTGCTCATGAAAGTGGTTGGTGTTTATGAATATAAGAGGAAGTGTGTGTCCTTGCAAGCACATTTGCACAACAGTACGGCGAGTTGCACAACAACTTTCAGCTCTGGTGTGATTATGTTTTTTAAAAAGGGTTTCTGCAAGTTTCAACGTGTTCATTTTAAAACTTTGTACAACCAAGATATTAAAATTGTAAATTATGTCAAGTAGGATATGAAGGATTATCAAGAGTCCAAGAATTATTAGATTCGGGTTAGGGTTAGGAACAGGAAGTAGCAATATGCTATATATTCAATTTTTAATATACATATTATACTTTTTAAGGCTCTACATTATTATTATTTAATTTTGGACTTTTTGAGACCCTGTAGAAATCATGTTAAAGACGATATACATTGCATCTGTTTCAAAGCCGTGTTGGCAAAGATCATACAAGACATTAATAGTACCACAGTAAAACAGATGGAAGCTTTAAAACTGTAAACAAAAAACAAAATAAAGACATAAGAGTGCCATGGAGACAGTTTAAACAAGTTGAACGCTTGTTTAACCTCTTCATGTGAGGTGTCCCCATGAAAAGGGGTATTCTGTCCGTTTTAATCTTCTGTGGAAAAAAGCCTGAAAGTCAAAATGTCTCTCAGATTTATACCTCAACCCCTTTTTTTTTACAATTTGGATCCATCGACTCACCGTCAATGTCACCGATTCACTGCAGTTCTCCTCTGTGGCACACATCAAAGACACCAGTGTCTCTCTCTCTCTCTCTGCCCGTGTGTGTCTCCCACAGCATCAAACTACCGCCACTCCAATGATTTGCAATCTGTTTGTGCACGGATGTTTGAAAAAAAAAAAAAAAAAAGAGCCACTCCAATATGCTGCACTGATGTGACGTCCGGGGGGAAACTCGGTCACTCGTGCACCCACTCACCCCAGCTGTGTTAGCACATGTGCAGTCCTCCGACACACACACACACACACACACACACAATCACACACACAAATACTCACACAGGTGGAAAAGCGCAGTCCCCCGTGTGCCTTTGACGCCGCGAGATTTGCCCGTCCGTGCCTAATGCCATCAGCGTATGGCAGAGGGAGCTGATAGCATTTTGTCCTGCACTCTGTTCACAGCCACTCTCCCCGGGTGCAGCCCAATGACCCGTCTCTTCTCGCTCCGTCACCTGGAGATAGGGTATGGGGGGGGGGGTGTTATCACTCTGCTCCGGCCACTGAAAATGCCATTGAATGCACAAACAAAAAGAGGGCAACCCTGTTCAGAGAGCGTTAACGGTGAGAACTCACAATACATAATTCATGCGCACTGCATGTATTGAGTTCAAGTGTGGGTCTGTCGGAGGTTTTTCTTTCAGGAGACATTTGGCTGCAGGGTCTTAGTCAATAGGATTTTCATTTTGCAACCAGATCAATTAATTCGCTGTAATCAACCGAGTTGCTGATACAAATTCCTCGTCTGCTCTGAGATGTCAAAATGTCTCCAGTAAGAAAAATGAATTTCAAGCCTCCCATTCATTTAGAGACAGAACTTCTTCCTCATCGAACTGAAGCCGTGTCGCCCGCCTCCTCTTCACTCTCCGCTCCTTCCCACTCCATTCCCCCAGCCCCTCTTATCTCCTCTCCCGACTACAGTAGCACAGTGACCCCGGCCTGTCAGCGGTGTCAGCTGTAACTCTCCAAATCTGAGAGTGCGAGCGCGCGGTGACAGGATGATTACGCTTTTCATCATGACTGTGAGGTCTGAACATGAGCCGAGTCCTCTCCCCTGGAAGAGCCGCGTGCAGCCGCTGAGAGGCAGGAGCGATCCGACGGGAAGGGAGGCTAATGCCTGGATGCAACAAGACAGAGCTGTGTACATAACAGGGAACCACAGTGTCAGGTTATTGCATCTGAAGCACCTTTCACTCTCAAAGCATCAGGTCGGGTTTGCAGGTTTATTTTCAAAGGCAACAGCACGGCACCATATTTAGCACATTGCCTCAATGTGTTGATGAGAGTGATCGAATGTTAAAGGTGTGATAATGGAGTTGTTTACTCTGTTCACCATCTCATGATGAAGTGTTAGCGTGCACACTTTGCTAATTGGCACTGAATTCAAAGTGCAACTGAAGGTGAAGGGAATGTTTTCATAGATCAACGTCCTGGACACACTCAAGAAGAAGTGGACCATTCACATCCTATAGACGGATTTAGATTCTCCAGTTAGAAAAGATTCAGAGCAGCCTAATCTCAATCTGCATGTCTGAACTCTGGACTGTGGGAGAACTGGAGATAAAAAAAAGCCAGGGCCAGTGGAACCAAAAAATGTCAACCTGCAAGTCAGGGGGAACATCAAACCATTAGAACTCTGTCGACTGGAGAGTCTGAATATCTGTCGCAAATTATCCGATAGCTGTCTCGGAAATGTGTCCCTCTGAGCTCCAACTGCCTGAGGAGACGTCAGAGCGATCGCCAAAATAAAACTGGATTCATCCGGCATTTAACGGACTCTGAGGTCCCCGGCCTTGTTGGGGAAGTCGCCACCGATCCACCGGCGTGTCATTGAGCACTAATCTCTCTCTGGAGACTCGAACTGGAGTTATTGAGCCGTCCCTGCATTTCACCACTTCCCCCTAAAGTGTGACACCATGGGAGGGGTGTGTGTGAGTGTGTGTGTGTGTGGGGGGGGGGGGGGGGGGGACTTGTGAAGAGTCGTCGTCCTCGCCCACTCAAGACCAAGGCCGTCTCTAAAAACGTGAAATGAATGGCTTCCTGCTCTGGAAAAGCACATTTCCGGTCTGTAATGAATACACTCGGAATTCACATTGTACTATCTGGCTGGTTAAAGTCGGCGTAATAGATCCAGTGCCTGTAGCGGCTGACACCATAAACCCAGTGGTGGGCTTTAGCCACACTGATAATTAAAAGAAGCATTGATTTCCTTCCCCGTTGCGTGGCCCCTCCCCTTCCAACGTTCCAGTTCCTATTTCCCTCCAGGATTTATTTATCACCCCCGATGCCGCTTGGGTGCCATCACTCACAGGCGCAAAGAGGGGAGAGAGCTCCAGAAACAAGTCCAGAGAACAAGGGGGAACCGGTGCTCTTTGTGCTCCGGCCGCGGGGTACAGACGGATGGGCCATTAGTGGACACAGGAGCATGGTTCAAAGCTTGTTATGAGCGCAGGTGAGGGAGCGTGCGTCCCCCTGAATTCCTGATGAGGCCTGATTTGCCCGAGAGAAACCGGCTCTCTAATGAAATTTAGCAGTGTAGCAAATTGTTTACGCCTTAATATCAGAAATCGGTGCCGTAATGGAAATTCTGCGGCAAATGAATTCACCCGCGCTCCATTTGTGTGTTGTGTGTGTGAGTCATTACACGTGGCTTCAAAAGCAGGGCTGTTGTACTTTTTAGCTCGGGCCTGATTTCCATGCGGCGGATGGAAAAATGAAAATGGCCTGTTGTGTTTTTGCCACTTTCATTTGTTAGCAGGATTACACAAAAAAAAAAACACTCAACCTATTTCCACAGAACCGGGGCCCGGGACGAACTCATTTCCTCTTGCTGCGGATGTGAATTAAAGGGGAGAACTAAAAGAAGTAGAGGTAACAAACGTGTGCACTAACCTAGGTTTCAATCTGTGCTCTAAGTGCACAACATCCATGTCAACAAAAGACATTTGGAACAGATTTAAATGGCACACCTGTAGAATGATACAAACACAGAGGCTTCATTTGAATATGCAACAAGGATTTGATTCAGCTAATCACGTACTTGGGGATGGGAAAACAAAAGGTTGGTCAACAACAATAACAGAGACATCGTGGAAAGACCCAAACTGGCTCTTTTACATACAGGTTCTAATGTTATTGGAAAAGTGTCTTTAGGTTATTCATAGCAAAAAGACTTCTTGTATATATTCATCTGTTTTCTGTCTCTTGTGCCTCCATGAATTAAAACATTCAGGTCACGGTAACTGTATTTATTTCTGATATGGTTGTGTTTGATTTTTTAAATATGTTGAAGGTTTAAAGGGAAAATTTGCAAAATTGCCTTCCTCATCCGTGCCACTGGGTACGAGTTACAAATATTTAATAAAACAGGCCAAGGGCATCTGGTCTTTTCTTCTGTTTTTTAATTCATCCACCTTTAATTCACATGTGGCGATTCTCGTGGCTCACCGGGTTAAATTGGCAATTTGGCCTTGTGGATTTAACCGAGCGAAATAAGGATTCGGAAATATTGAAATTGTCGGACGATTTACAATGCTGTTTGATTTCCCAAATTAATTCATGGAGACAGAATTGTTCAAAGCGAAACCCAAAAGACACCGGGAAGTCTCGGTGTGGTAATGTGAACCTTCACTTATTCATTAGCTCATTAGCTCGTGGAAGGCTGCTAAACCCCCCCCCGTGCAGCTTCAAGCTTGTTATGAGCTGATTAAAGTGTTCCCATTAAAACCAACTCAAGGTATGAGGTGGGCCTTTGAAAGGGTTCCCAGTCATTCACAGAGAATAAGAAAAACTGAGAATTACACACGTACTACAAAATGATCATCATGTTGTAAAAATACGATTAATTTCGTCGAAAATTCGTGTTTCCTCAACGTTGACTTTCTCGATTACAATAAAGTGCGCGTGCACCATGCAGCTACACAACTCTGCCGACGGCAAAATGTGTCAAACGAGGAGTAAATGAAGTGTGAGTGAAGGAACCTGTGCGTGAATCCATGATGGCCAAATGCACATGCAATTGCACACAAGCAATTATGTTAATGTGATGGTAATCAGTAGATGATTCAAATCACTTGATTGCCCCCCCCCCCCCCCCCCCCCAGTTACTAATAAAAGTTTTACGGAAACACCAGGATTATGAAAATATGTCCTGTTGAGCTGAAAATAAATAGTTTATTTACAAAAAAAACAAACAGTTTTCCCATTTTATAATTGTCTTTACATAACCTTTGCCATCCCGGTCTCCATAAAAAAAACACACAAACACACAACAGCGTAATTGAAAATGTCCACGATGTAATTCCAGGCCCGGTGCAGCTGGACCTTCCTCACCCCTCTAAAATCACATCAGGTTATTTTTGGCTCGTTCATCGCAAAAAAAAAAAAATCCTCTGGTCGATTCAGTTTTATTCATTTATGCAACAAAACTAGAAAAAACCTTAATTCATTTTTTATCTTATTTTAAACTTCCCTTCCAGCTGTGATAAACACCGAGACAAGCACGTGCACATTGCAACCACACAAAGTCAACACAATTCAGACTTTTACATTTAAGCATTTAGAGTAGAGAATTTTAAATTGTCTATTCATTACACCATCAACTACGTCACTGTGTATTCCACTACAGATTACAATGTGTGTTTGGAGCATTCACTCAGGCCTATGGTTTCATATGTGACTGTAGCTTTGTTGTTTTTACTAAACTGGTGATTAATTCAATGTGAAACCTGTTTTTTAGGAATGCAGAACTTTTTACCTTTTTTTTTTAAACCCCCCCCCCACATTCATTGAGTAAAAGCACTTGAGCAGCATCATAACTAACGATGGGGCGACGTGGTCCCGCTGTAAGTGAACCGCCCCCCCCCCCACACACACACTATGAGCCATTGCCACTCAGCGCTGGTGGTGCACACGGATTCTTTCATGCTGCAACAGCTAGTTTAATCTCGGAAGTGAATACCTACCCAGTTCAGAGCCCGAGCACTTTCAGCATGATGGGCATCGGCCACAATGGCTGAGCACACACACACACACACACACACACACACACACAGACACACACACCCATTCAGGGCTGATGAGCGCCGGCTCTCTGGAGACAGCTCGGTGAGAACAGTGAGGTGGAATATTCATGCCACTGAGCAAAGGGGTCTGGACTCGCTTGAAAGGCAGCGAGCGGTGTTGTCAAGTCCTAATGGCAACAATTACCAAACTGAGGAGGCGTGCTTTTTGAAATGAGGTCCGGCCTCGCCGTCCAATTAACGCCGGGGCCCGCTCTCGCCCAATTCCCAAGCAGCGTTAGCACGGCTGAATGGCTATACGCGCAGTTAAGCCCGGTGCCCGTGATGTATGTGACGCCGCCGCCACTTTCGGGGGCCCCCGCTCCCCCCGCTGACGGATCCGGAGGCAGAGCGAGGGCCCGTCTCTGAATGGAGATTGAATTACCCAGGACCCTCTTAAAGGAGGTTCATTATCAGGGTGTCCGAGATTTCCTGAATCACCGCTCTCTCTCTCTCTCTCTCTCTCTCTCTCTCTCTCTCTCTCTTTCTCACAGTGTGTTTGTGGGTGTGCGTGTACATGTGTGCGTTTGCGTGTGTGTGTCACCGATGCTCTGACGCAGTAAACAATCCTGATGGGCAGCAATGGGTTTAATCAATGGTAGACACACTCACGAGCCATGCTGGATCTAATTAGATCATTTTTAATTTGAAGCGTGACGTGTAAGGTATGACTGAAGCTCAGCCCCCCCCCCCCCCCCACAACCCCCCCACACACCCTCATCTGCATACTGTGAATAGTGGAATACCTTTATTTTCTATGCACGACCACAAGTTAATACTGACATTTTGAATTGACTGAGATAGAAAAGAGGAAACCAATTGAAACTAGTGGTTTAAGTGACTGACATCCAGTGTTTTAATCCCTCTGCTTAATATTTGTTGGTTGGTTTATTTGTTAGCAGGATTATGCACCATCTGCTAAATCAATTTCCATCAAACCATGTTGAGGCAAGATTCCTTTAAATGTCAGAGTGCAAATCCTGGAAAACATTTCCCGTCACTTTCTTGAAGTGTATTTCAAGTCAAATAATAAATCGAGTTTATCCGAGCACTTCATTGGTTTTTATATTTCAAACTATAAATACTAGACAGTCGTGTACAGGGTTCTTTGACCTTGGCGGAGTCATGCGCTCCACTGAGTATATTATGATGTATGGAATCACTCTCATATGAGCAGAGAGTCAGGAGTATTCATCAGCTCTTCACCCGCGGGATGAAGACCGGCACATACAGTGGAGCTCTGAGCTGTCACTTACTCAACCTGTGACTTCCACAAGCATTTATCTTAGAGATTTACTGCGCAAGTGTTTTTTTTATATATAAATTAAAGTGAAGTGCCAACATTATGTCCTTTACTCCTCCCTTGCAAACTTTTCCCCAGGATGAAGAGAACCAATTACACTAAATGGCAAATGTGAATCTGTAACACACACTGACATGTGGGAGACAAACTGGGACGAGCAACAGCAAAGTCCGACCTCTCAGCAGATCTGAGTGCAGTGGGATCGAGATACTGAACCGAACACAAACTGCAGAATACTGCAAAGTAACAGAGGGCTCCTTCCACCATTCTTCCCATTACCACCAGCTCTCCCGGTGCTATTTATAGCGAGCTAACCTTTTGTCACTGGGCCTCCGTCCAAGCACTCTCTTTTCCAGCCCTGTCACCGAGTGGCCTCCAGATCATCACGTCCCCTCCCAGTCCGGAATGGGAAGCAATAATTAAGGCGACTCTTCACTTTGTTGACTCCCCCAGCCCCCCACCCCCGCGGGGTCCACGTTCTCATTTAAGGTGGCCGGTGAGTAGGACCGGTGAGGCCATGCTTCAAGAGCGGGTAACCTTTCATCCTGTTGCGTTTCATGTGTAGCTACTGTGGGTCTGACACCACCTGCAGTCACACAGTGGGAAGAGGGGGCTACTGTCTCTGGTCCATTAAGAGCCAGATGGATAAAAGACCCTTCTTCAACTTTGTCTTCCGAGGTCATTCAGCACCCAATCCATTTGACATGAGGAGCAACTTAATGAACGTTGTTACTTCAGAGTGAAATATATCTTTTTAAAAGCTGTGTTTGCTCGAAAGGGATTCGGGGTAAAACACAGAAACTGTAATTGGCTGAGCTCGGATCATTATTTTTCTTTTTTACTTTGGAAACACAGATCACACATGTTGCACTGGTCAGATTTTGATATTACATGACAAATATTGTACAGTGGATTTTAGTGTGTTGATTTTTAAAAAGTAAAAGTACTCGTCATTGGCCCGACTCACTGATTTGTCACCTCAGTGTTTTCCCGGTCGTTGTCTTCTCCTGTTTTCTGTCGCATTTCCTCTGATCTATTCTAATGTTAGTCCCTCTCTCTCTCTCTCTCTCTCTCTCTCTCTCTCTCTCTCTCTCTCTCTCTCATTCCCTCTGCTCTCTCACCCTGTGCTCTCGGGTTCTGTTCGACGAAGCAGAACTCCTTAGTACTCATTTGGTCAGTACCCTTCAAAGTACTGACTTCGTTATCCAACCCTGTGAACCCGAGGAACAGCACAGAACCCGTTTCCGAGCCAAACAGTCAGGTGGACGCTCCCGCTGCAGAGTCCTGGTGACACAGCACTTTTTTTTTTTTTCTGGCTCGCTCCGAGTCCAGCTGCCTTTACGGCTCGTGACAGCTGCAAGTGTGGATGATCCATTTAACTAACAGACCAGTATTTAAATGCATCTGCTCGGAGGAGGCACTTGGGCTCCGAACAGGGGGAATTATGAGCTGCTGTGACAGTTTCACAGGAAGGGAAAGCAGACTCTGTAAAAATAGGTGCTTGACGGAGGTGAGGCAGATGCAAACTGAGAACAGGTGACATTTACAAACCTACAGATTATTTATCATCAGCAAAACTAATAACTGTACATATCAAAGCGTGCATTTGTTGTTACGTCGATCGTGGAATTACTGAAATGGGATTTTTCATCCCTCATCCCGACCCAAGGCGGTGTGACTCACCTGATGTTGGCGCCGGGAAACTGCCTTTGTGTTGACAATGGCCGATTTTGACTAAAACAAGCCCCTTTAACACTATTTTACAAGTGTGATGATGCTGCAGTCTGGGCTCGGCGCCATCCACGATGACAGTGATTCGCTTGAGGACAAAATACAAACAAGCCAAAGTTGAGGGTTCCTGAGGTTGTACTGGGAGGACAGTGTTATTCTAAGTCTATAGTTCTATGAGTACAGGGATATCCAGTTAATTGACTGAGCCAATTAGTATATGAACATGTAGATAGTAGTCAAACTTCTACATAGGTTTAAATTAGTCTTTTCCTATATAGATTTTTAATGTATTTATCCCACAGTTTGGGCTTCGTGGTTTCGGGCATTTCTGATAAATGGTATTTTGCGTTAGGAAAATTATATATAACCAACAAACAATTTGTGGTGTGAAAAGGTTAGTTGTATTTTATCGAATAAAGATGCAACAATTTGGTTTAACTATTGGTTAAACTGATGACTTGAGTGTCTTTTTGTTTTCAAAGCTAGTTAACTCCAAGTAATGAGAGGAAAACCAAACTGTAGGATTAATTAACAACCCTTTCAGATTATAGAAATCGTTCAGAATCTGCACTATACAGGAAAAAGACTGGCACTTGATTGGCTCAGTTGCATCTGCTGTCTTCTCATTTTCCCCATTCCGCTCAAGTGCTACATTCTGTATTCCATTTATCCTATTTCTTTATGGTATTTGCTTCCCGTCATCCACTTCCTCACCTCTCCTCCACTTCTAAGTGCTGTGTTTTACCACTCTTATTACCATTTTGGGAGGAGGTAAGGGAGGGAAAAACAGGAGCCGAGTGAGAGGCAGTACAGCCGATACAACAAATCAGCATTACTTGGTATGCATGGAGCAGCCGGAGCTATCGTGTTGTAAATTGGCATGTGGCAGCAGGCCAGCGGTGCATTGCATTAGTCAGATTCTCTCAATGTAATAAAATGCAGTAGGAAGAAAAGGGGGGGGGGGGCGGCGGCAGGCAGGCAGGCAGGCAAGCAATGTGCTTTCTGTAGATTGAGATCTTAAAATGGAGAGCTGCCGAACAATATATCTGGGGAGACGCTCCGACCAGCTGAGGAGATGGTATCAGCGTACAGGATTACCCCCGGACTAAATGAAATGACATTCACTTTGACAAATAATTTCCTCCTGTGGTATGCAGGGGGAGAAATCATGCGGTGCGGTTGTACGGCTGCAGGGGGAAGAAGAACAAACATAAAGCAAAATTAATTCCCGGACAAGGAAAGCCGAGGGCCGCACAGGTTGAGTTAGTGGAGGTTTTGCAGGGACTGTCATTTTTAGGCTCTTTCTAACCCGATGCTCAGTTGTTAACTGAGGATAAAAGACAGGAAAAAGATGTAGTCGTGCACAGATTGGTTTTATGGAGAAAGGAACATATGAATTATGATAATTTCCAGAAGGTGAGGTTCAAAATAATATTCTATGTGTTCAACCTCCGGGTGATGATCGTCCCTGGAGAAGCTCCAGGTTGTTCATCAGCAGGAAATCAGCGATTGGACGCGTGGTTCCGGGTCTCCGGCTTTTCGGAAAGAGGAAGTTCATAAATAAGCGACTGTGGAACTGAATCAGTCCATAAAAAACTGAGATATTATGATTTAATGCCGGTGGACGTTTCCTGAGTAGGTGTCGGAGAGTAACGCGTGTGTCAAGGGAATCAAGCCCACTTTAGAGTGAGCTAATT
This sequence comes from Platichthys flesus, assembly GCF_949316205.1. Taxonomy (NCBI): domain Eukaryota; kingdom Metazoa; phylum Chordata; class Actinopteri; order Pleuronectiformes; family Pleuronectidae; genus Platichthys; species Platichthys flesus. The sequence continues at coordinate 11,089,206 of NC_084968.1, forward strand.
TAGGGTCCTCAGTTGAGCTGTGAAAGCCAAGCTAAGAGGCCGGGGGGGTGGAGCATTAAATACTACATAAGCTTTGACTTTTTAGCCCGTGTAAAGTTAAGTCACATTTAATTCACGTTGAATAAAATAATGGAACATTAAAAACTAAAAAAGTGTCTGACTCGCATCATCCATCATTTACATTTGCAGCACTTGATGCATGAGACCCATACATTAAGTTTCAGTTTAAAGGTTCAGGGTGTAAGATTCAGTGACACCTAGTGGTGAAGATGCATGTTGCAGCTGATCACCCCTCACCTCAGCTTCCCCTTTAGGAACTTGTGCAGTTCGGGCTACTCTGAAAAACATGGCGGCCTTCGTAGAGAGGATTCGCTCCCGATGTAAAAAAAAAAAAAAGGCTCATTATCGGGTAAAGATAACAAAAATTCAGATTTTAAAACAATCACCTTAATATCACAAACTGGACCTTTAGCACAATGGCCAATTTGGAAAGAAATTCTGTGTATATTTCCCATTAGACTTTTTCTTGGATCGGAAATAGACTTTCTTCATTTCACTGTCATCTTATTCTCCCATATTGTGACTTTAATTGTGCCATTATGTTACTTTATTGAGCCCTCAGCAGGGGGCCCTGCGCTGTGATTTAAAAATGCTCTAATTAAGGACATAGCTCCATTATGCAGACGACCGCTGACAACAATATACCGCAAATTTAAAAAGCAGTTATCTGATTCCTGGAACATAATAATACAATCGTTGCAGTAATTGTACTGGGAGGCTATGTATGGTACTTCCTCAGCATTTCATTAGCGAATCAATTTAGTTCCCACAAACGTTTGTTTCTTCACATTTAGTGCATGTAATGACGTATTCTATAGGAGGTCATTAGAAGCAGACGTGTACAATCATTCAAGTTGCTCATGGGGATGTTTTCCCCGGGTCGTGTTCAATGGGATATTAAAGTAATATAGACTGAAAATTATATTTCTGATTATTTTGAAAGCAACGCAGAAATAATACATTTACTTTTCCTTGACTTACGTGCTGGGTCTTGTTTATACTGGTCAACAACACTGTTTTATTACACAGTGGTATTCTCTGAAGTTATAAATTTGAAGTTATTTATTTCTCTATAATGTAACATTTATTAGCTCCGTTTCATATTGACACGAGCCTTTCAAATTCATGCCGCCTTCATGTGGAACTCGTAAGTAAGCAAATTTATCAAGCACATTTCAAAACCTAAGTTACAACGTGCCGAACAAAACAAACGTTAAGATACAAATAGGAAATAACAGAGTGAAACACGAGAGAGGACAGAAACAACCATAAAAGTATTTGTGAAACAGGTGAGTTTTTAACAACGTCTTAAAACTGTGGACGGATTCTTCACTTTGTATCACTAAGGGAAGACGGTTCAAGACGGCAACACGGGTCACATAATACAGAAAATACAGAAATTGTATAATAACAAGCGATAAAAAGTTTAGAGCTTTAGAAGCAAACATCATTTTACCCAGATGTATAAAAACTTTACCGAGACCAACTCTGGACCATTTGAAAGCAGAATTAAATCTCAAAGTGGCCTCGTTTGTTAAATATGATGCTACTGAGTCCAACTAAATTAATACGTATGTAATAACCTGATAACAACAGGCTTGGAAACATTAATTATTTGTTCTTTATTTAAATTCAGGTAGATCACTTGTTGCTGATTAGTTTTGTACTCTTGTAATATTGCAAAGTTAAAGCAACGTGCATGTGGTACATAAGGTATTTCTAATGTAGTTTGCAGTGTTTTGATTTTTTTTTTTTCTTTATTATAATATTGAACCCTCGCCGGCCCCCAATCATTCTGAAAAGACATTCCTGCCGCATCAGCAAGTCTAAAAAGCCTTCACCTTATTCCGGGCGTCACTTCTGTGATTGCACGGCGCCTGATGCACCTGAATATTGTGCAAGCTAAGCAGGCTCCACAAACTCCGGCCTCTCCTGAGGAGTCAGAGTGGATGCAGCCCTAATTCTGATAACTGTCACTTTGTGTTTGGTATTTCCAGCTCATTGACCAGGATGTCTCCCGTCTAATGAATGAGGAAATGCCGTTTCCTCTCACACACGAATGTTCAGCCCCCCCTTCCCCGGTGGGACTGCCCGGCCTTGCTCCCTTGTCAGTATGGATTTGGGAAACTGGCAGAGGGTTTCAGTTCGGATCCTTTAATCATGTAATTTAATTTTTTAAATACAGGAAATGATTGATGGGTCTGGATTTGGTTTGCATGTGGAAAATTGAATGTTGACAACGTGTATGGTGACTAATTTGAAAGAAATCCCTCAAGCACTTAAACGTATTGAAATATAAATCCTCTTCAGGACAGGATTAGCATAGTGCAGGTATAATGTTAGCCTTATTCTCAATTTAGCTTAGCATTTTAGCACCTGAGCATATTCATGGCATTTATCAGAGCTTGTTTCACCACATTTCCCTCAACAAATGTGCTTAATCTAATCAAAAGTGTTCTGCACTTCTGCAGAAATACATGCGTGAAATACATTTCCCATGATGCATTGTGTGATGCTCCAATGTGAATTTCAACAAATCAACCCATGCTGCTGCGGTGCCTGAAAAGAAGCTCAAAGAACAAAAGTGTGTTGAGCAAACCCAATAACAAAACAAGTTATTTTTACATTACACAATATTAAACATTTAACAGCATTTTCAGCAGGAGTAGCAACATTTCAGAAACCAACAAACACACAATCCCTCCCCAAAGACAGAACCAGCAACAGACGACTTGGAGTCTGTGCGAACACACACACACTTGCATAAACCCACACTCACTCTCACTTGTTTACCGGATAAGCAATATTGCAGACGCATCAGATCGGCCGTGCCGTCTGCTCCACAGTTATGGATTTGTGCTTCATCACCGTGGCATCTCTCTTAGCGTTGATTATAATTCCCCAGAAGCCTTTAATTAAACCGTGTGCAGCAAAGGCTCTTTTTGAAGAAAAGAAAATTAAAGTTATAATCATTTATTTCCGAGCGCGTGTTGGGTTTCTCAGATTTACTGACCAGGTCTCTCGATGCAGGATGGAGAACCAACGGGCTCAAGTGCCCTATAAATTGCAAATAATAATTTGAAAATAACTCAAGTTTGCTTATGGGGCACTATCTCCACCCGCTTGGTGTTTTTTTATTTCGTCTCCCTTGTAGGGGGTGGGGGTTGTTTATTCACCTGACCCTGTGGACTTTGATAACTTTCTGAGGTGTTTTGGCGAAGACACGGCCAGGCTCACTCTTTTCTAGGGGCGGGGGGAAGTTCAGTTCCCCCGCTGCAATGTAACAGCCCAGTTGGCATTTCAGCTGATGCAATTTGGCTGATAAGATATGAAGCATGCTTGTTGTTTTTTAATGACTGCACACTGCATTTCGTAAGCGTCAACGCTGGTGTGTAAACGGCCATAAATTATCTCGATTAGCGGTTTGTAGAGAGCGTTTTATAAACAACTTAATACACTCCGAATGTCGTTAGCATTTCTTTATTTAATTGGTGTTAATAGAAGTTCAAGCTTTGGCACTTAGAGAAACTATAAAGCTAAATCACATTGGGCTTTTCTTTGGATCGTACATCTGTGAAGGTTTGATATTTCACATAATCTGGTAGATATTGATTCGGCAAATAATGTAGCGCCTTCCTCTTCCCTCCCTCAGCTGACTGCCCGGACCACACTCCCCGACTTGCTGGAAAGAGTGTGCACTTTCCGCTTTCCAGTATGCAGTCCAGATGATCCCACACGTGCGCGGTCGCGACCGCTAATTCGGTGCCACGGGTCCCGGATCTGGAACATGTGCTTTTTCCGAATAATAACAGCCCCGGTGAGCTGTCACGGAGATCGGTCAGCTTTAGCAAAATCGATGTAGAAAGACTTCGGAGCCAAGGAAACGTGTAAAGATTCGACTCAGCTGTGTCTCAATTTGTCCCCAACTAATATAAATGACTCAAAACTCCACATTTAAATTCCCTGACTTTTAAAGTTCGCTTTTTAACTTTGTTTTTTAACCCCCAAAGAAGATGTGCACCGAGGTTCCCGAACAAAGTTTAATGTGATAAAGCCTCGGCCAAAGTGCAGCTGACAAGTCGAACTGAATACAGGCTTTTATTCAACCTAAATCAGCTGAGTTTGTATTTATAGCCGGGGCAGTAATTGTTTTACCAGTCTGCTAACGGCACTGCATCAGCACCTCCTGGCCTTTTAGTATTTTACTGATAATGCTTTCAACATTTGATGCATAATGCTGTGGAGACTGCAGGCAGAGAGGAGTGAGCCGGGAAAATAGACGCTAACCTTTCCATCGACTTACTTAGGATGTTTGGGAGTGACTGAACCCCATTAACTGCAGACATGCTGCAAAAGATTGAACCTGAGCGACTGGTATCAGCACACTTTGATCCTCAGTGACGACTGCTTGTACTCTGTTCTATTGCTTATTGATTTGATTTCCTCCTCTCTCACTGTGAACGTAAGGTTTTTATTTATATCTTCCAAAGTCAATAATCACTCGTCTACATCTTTAAAGCCCTTTATTGGTGTTACTCGATTACTTCTGGATGTTTCTGTGACATTATGACCCCCAGAGGATAAACCATTCAGATAATGGAGGGATGGGATATTATGGACTTTTGAGGAGGTGCTCTTGGTTTGCTCCAAAACTCTAGCTGCTGGTTTGTAGATGGAACACGGTTCAATTCCGTGGGTTTGAGCTAAACTGCTGCTGTCGACAGGTGTGCTTTGCATTCTGGGAAACACATAGTGTTTACACATTGTTTCCATGAATTTTACTTTGCTTGGTTTTGACTCTTTCTGAAAGTAAACCAACCAAAAAGGAGAAAAAACAAACTCTTCAATCGAGTCAGACCAACACCAACAGACTAGTGGTTTTAAAAACTGCCAACAATTTAATGTCAAATTGGTCTCATACCAAAAAACCAATGCGACACTGTGGAACTGGCTTTTTGTGTTTAGTGCAGCCGAGTGAGCAGAATACACTGTCCCCATTTTCCACCAGTTTATTCAGACAAAATTGAACCTAATTCTCTGAAAATTCACCGCCCCCGTTGGTGCATGTCAGCCGGCATTCAGAAGTTAGATGTGTAACTTACAACAGCATCAATTTGAGTGCAGAGAGCCGTGAGAGAGAATGGAACGTTCTGTGTTTCTGACTTCCTGGAGTGATGCACTCACTGAGACCAAGGTGTCAAAGCTCCAGTGTAGCATAAGAATAGGAACTTCGTGACTTTCTATTCTCTAACCCATTATAGAATAGTTTATAAAGGATTATAAATACAAATGCAACTTCCAAACCTTCTTCTCTCCTTGTAAAAAAGATTGTCTAAAAGATTCCTCCCCAAACAATATCTGCAAGTACAATGCATTGCATGTGTTGAGTTTAACTACTACAACTGAAATTACATTCCACCGTCTCAACTGTAAGATTTAGAGCCAGTGTGGATCAAATTGTTGTTGTAGGGAGGCTCCACTCTGTAACACATTATGCAAACCACACTGCAGGAGCACTTTTTGTAGTCATTTACTACTTTGAGCTCCATGAACGCCTCACGCCAGCCACTGCATTTACTTTGTATTGTCCTTTATTTGCCATTTCGCTGCATGCGCATCCAGGCAATATTATTCAAAGGCCATAAACACAAAACCCAATAATTATAAAAGAACCTGCAGCCTCTGCTCCTTGTTTGTTACTGTCCCATCGGAGGACATTACTCTGGGAATATCAGACGCTGAAACGATAGATCACTTTGTGTCCGGCGCCGTGTGCCGCCGGCGGAACCAAACCGGACACAGGTGGCGTATCAAATAAAGAGCTTTTATTGTGTATCCATCAATAGGAAGTGTAATGAGAATCCAGGAACAACTCATAAGTCCTGATCCGAGAGTGCAAATGAAAACCAGCGGCATTAAATGTTTAGTCAGCTTCGATGTAAACCCAGAATCTGATCTTAGGCATCGCCAGAAGCAAACAAGCACGATGGGAATGTTAACTGTGAGTAATGGGAACTGTGGCATCAGGATATCATGAATCTCACTGGGGATTCTGCTGCAGCACTGGAGAAGCTGGAGTCTTTATCTAGCACTGTGTGTTTGATTGTGTGTTTGATTGATGTGATGATGGGGACACCATAAAGGGGGTCGAAACCTGACATGTAACAACAACCCAGTCAGATTATATCTGGATCCTGCACATGTGGCTGTTCCCTGGTGTCTAATCAACTTGCTTCATCGGACATAACATTAATATTGGACATTTCTACAAAACCACATTATTAGACAGGGTAAAGAACATGAAACACCGGATTCCCTCCAGTGTTGGAGGAGTTGACAAATCCCCAGCTGTGAAGTATTCCCGTTTGTCCATGTTGTACAGAAACAGCAAATAGCCTGTCACTTACAATCTGAGCAACCTGTTAAATAGAGTTTATACATCGGGGGGGAATCCTCTGAAGCCTCAGTGACTTTGGAATTGATTGGATTCGCACTGCATTTGAATCCTCGAGATGGGGACATCTGTAAAGTAAATATATAGAGAGTGGATGCAGTGGTTCTGTGTTTAGCCCCGAAACCACTCACCCACCCCCCAGTCATCCAATCCCTTTTTTATGATTCATAGTTGTATTTTATTGAAATAAATCAGGATAGCATCGGTAAACTCCCCCTGGTCATCCACAGCCTCTATTGCATGCCTCTTCCTCCCTATGGGGGGGCCTGCATCCCAGTTTGGGAACCACTGACATTTGGGATTGAGGACACAAACAATTCATATTTGACAAATACAATAGGATCATATTTAGGTATTTTTCATTCATCTAATTAATTCTGCCTTTACTTGATATCTCATCTTCTAGAGGACAGATTGGCTCAGAGTTTGAACGTCCATGTTTCTGTGAGTAGCGTCTTGCTTTTGTTTTTAATTTGCGACTCGGTGGCTGTTGAAAAAGAGTAAACTTAAAGGTTGGGTCAGAGCCCTCGCATCCCAAACAGTTTGCTAATTAAGTGACATTTAGAAGCAGTTTCTGGAACGAATAAATAATTGATTACCATCAATAAGGTCGGTAACAACATGCCTCCCACAAACAGCATCTAAGAAAGGCAAATGCTCAACAGACCCATGGTATTAACATCTGAAACATAAGGCAAGGAATGGACTTGTCAGAGGCAGGATTCAGGAGATTCAGGAGAAAAGAGTAGCTCCCTTATCTGTGTCTGTTTGTGTGTCTGTGTGTGTGTCTGTGTGTGTGTGTCTGTGTGTGTGTGTGTGTGCATCTTTGTCTGAAAGCAGGTTAGGTTGTGTGTGTGACCTCAGAAGTGAGTTCATGCAGTGGAGACTTCAAACTAAATTTACCACGGCCCTGGTGGAGGTTAATGCCCGGCCCTCCCATCTGCTGTTTTCTAATCATCCCCTGTTATCTATGAAAATGGAGAGTGGAGGAATACGGTCTCAGTGTTGCAGCAGCCATCCTTTTTTCCCCCTTTCTATTTACCCCTTCACTCTCTCTCGGCCATTTCACCATCATTTGTGAAATCAGCTGTAGCAGCGGGAGGAGAGTTTGCACAGAATGTACTTCTTGGAGTGTCTATTTCATGCCGAGAGGAGAGGAGAGGAGGAGGCGGTGGCGGCGGCGGCGGCGGAGGAGAATAAGCGAGAGAGGGAAAAGGTAATGAATAGAACAGTTGGAGAGCTAGCTGGAGATGGCCGCCGAAAAACCATTTGTCACTCCAAAAGGAGTCGCCTCCGCTGTGAGATTGGATTTTTGGTTTATTGTTGTTGTTTTGCAAATAAGAAAAAGGGCCGTGTCACATCTGCACCTGCAACCGGAGGCCAGCAGAGCATCGCGGGGGGGGGGGGGGGGGGGGGGGGTAGGTGTTTCTGAGGGAGGAAAGGAAAAGGGTGGCTGCCTCGCACTGTGTCCTGTGGGACTCCAGTGATAATTGGTGATCTGTGTCCTTTGGTTTTTCAAAGTGAAAGCAATGGAGTACATTCTGCAAGGGAGAGGGGGGGGGGGTGCAGTCACGCTACCTTATTGTTCCTCCGAGGACGGAAATGGGCAAAAGGGTGGCTGTTGGCATTTCAATGCAAGAAAACTCATCAACAACCATGTGACCCTACAGAATAATATAATAATACCAACAGTGAAAGGTTTTGTCTCGCGTGTGTTGAATAAGAACTTCTCGCACTTCCAAATATTTTCACTTATTATACACTTCTTTAATTTTTCATGTGGCTTTCAGGATGTGGAAAGGGCAGTCGCCCACGTTGCAGAGAAAATGGCTTCTTTTCTATATTAAAGCCCATTTTTTAATCATTATTCAATAACACCACTTCCGCCGCAGCCTCCTCTCCTCGCTCCATTTCGCCGGGCGTCTGTTTTTTCCCCCCCGCCCTCGTTCCCTGACTTCCCCTGCTTCCTCTTGTCCCCCCCCCCTCTCTGGAGGAGCCCTCGGCGTGAAGCACCCTTGAGAAAATGAAGGGGGCAAATATACATGTGTGATGTTCAGAACTGGATAATGGCGCACTTGTTCAATGTAATTGGCCTGGAAAAGCACTGTAATTTGTGACTGGAGAACCCTGACTTGACTTGAGAAAAATGTAAATGTGCAGCAGAGGAGCCCCTTGGTTAATCAGTTCTCACAAAGAGAATACTTTAAGTTCATTAGTGTGCCATTTGCATATTCGCCCTCATAAAGGAAGCTAATCCCCGGTGAAATTGCACGTTTCTGTCATGAAAATGGGCTTATTTCATATTTCCCCTCCATCGCCCCAAATGAAATGTGTTTGTGTGTGATCACAGTGAGACCGGACGTCTCCACATAAGACTTTCTTTAATGTTCTCTGTTTTATGCTGGCCTCAATGGGATTTAATTCAACACTAACAAGCCTATACTTGATAATATTTCAGAGAATATTTAGACCCAAAACATATTAAACGACTTCCACTCTTTCCGGCGAGGGCCACGTCGGTGAGCCAAGCAGCGGCGATCAGACCATCGGAGCATTGTGTCGAGACGGCGGCGACAGTTCTTTGCAATCACGACCAAAAAAAGTCTAAATAGAGGCGACAAAAGAAACATGTCTGTCAGGATTAATGCCGAACAAAAGGCCTAATTTGACGGCTGATGATGGCCGTCACCTTGCTAGATCACAGGGCTTCGCTGCAACGGGCAGAAAAGCTTTGGACAAAAGGGAGTTGCGACAATAAAAGAGAAATATAAAAGAAAAAGTGTGAATAAGAAGGTTTTCTAATGTGAGTCCTATGAATACAGACAGAACTCTCAACTGGCTCTTGATTCAGCTTTGTGAACTTGAATGACTACAAACACTGGTTCGGCCAGTTAAAGGCAGATTCTCCCAATGCAGCACTAGTTTACGTTGCAATAAAATGGACATTTAAGTATTTTCTGTATATAAAAAAAAATGAAATATACTATCTGGTTGTTGATGGTTTAGTGAATACAGTGAAATCAGCAGCAGTGGACATTTCATTTGTTCTCCACCCACCCTCACCCACGTTGTTCCATCAAGAGAAGAAGGGGGACAAAGAAGAAATGAAGAAGCTTGACCTCAACTTAAATTTTGGAAATACAATACAAGTTTTTTGCAGCTAAGATCTAAACACACTCTTCTGACCCATCATATCACTCTGACTGGGACCCACAAGCTAATGGTCAAGTGTATATGCTGATTGAATACTTTTCTTTATTATTTACCATTTATGTGGATAAATTCTTCCTTTTCTTTTTACCAAAGTAGATAAATAACCGTTACAAAAATATAAATATGTACATTCTATTTTTGATGGGGCCACAAAGATGAACGTTCAGCATATTCACTTACATTTTAACTTAAACCTACATGGATGGATTTTAGGAGAAAATTGTACTTGAGTAGTAATTTAAAAAAAGTAAATGTGTAATCTCACAATGTGGTAATAAACTTTTTACAATGAGAAATGGGGCAGAAGAAATCCACAGAAACCAAATTGTTATGGCAGCGGTGAAACATTTGTCAAAACTATATTTGCATCTCATTGCAGCCGAAGGCTCCTTCGCTGAAAACACAGCTCAAGTTTCCGAAAGTACGACTCATCAGAAATTAAGGGCCCTTTACAGTGCGGCGCTTAAATCATGATATAATGAGCAATAAAGTAGAAAGTGGGCTTTATCTGCAGTCACACTTGAAATCACATCACAAACAGTCTTTTCTCTTCCAGGGGCACAGCAGTAAACCTGCCTGCTTCAGGAGTTAATGGTGAAGTTCCCAGTCTGGTTAGATTCTGCTCCACACAGGGCTCCTTGTTGTTTTATCAGCAATATGTTCATAATTCAGGTTCTTACTCCACAGACCGCTCCATTAAATATCCGACCTTAAAGGTTTGAGGCTTGGGAGGTTTATGGACAGAACCTCACCTCGGTAAAATGAGGTATCCTTAAGTTTCCTATTCCACCCTTAGGGTTGCATGGGTTTCGCCATAATTCTGTACTTGTAAATATTTAATAAGACGTGTGAAAGAAAAGATGCAGATGGATCATTGAGGAACAGAACAACACAGAATCCGTCTGACACCATCCGCTCCCGGTTTCACCTCTCCTGATTGAGGGCCTGTGTGAGGTGGTGGGTCTCAGGATGACTTGGCGGTTTCCCAAAACATCTCTTTGGTGCTTGTCAGCCCCCCGATTCCTGGATGTTACCCACACTGCAGGAGGATGTGATGCGAAGGTGGACGAGGGGATGAGGGGGGGGGAGAGAAAGGGAGTTGAAAACAAAGCCATCAGTGTGATTGGTTGGCTGGACAGAGGCCAAAGCGAGGACAGAAGGAGGGCGGGAGAACAGGGGCTGGGGATGAAGAAGAGGAAGAGGGGAGGGGGAGATTGTCTCGGAGCCTTTTAAGTGCCCTCTGGAGGGGTCAGGAGGCTGCCAGGGCCGCGGGGGGGGGGGGGGGGGGCTCCGTGCCGGTGTCCTTCTGTGTACCTGTCCATGCCGATCTGTGTTCATCTGTCCATTTGTACCTACACTGTACATGTGTGTTTGTTCGAGTGCATAATTGCCCCCGAGGGTATGAATGCACACAGCCCCTGTGTTTGTCATGTGTGTGTGGAGAGTGGGCCCTGAACACTGCTTGGCAGGTCTCTGCAGGTGGAACACTCATGTCCGGTCCTCGCTGCGGCAGAAGCTTCACTCGCGAGTCATTTTCTTTTGTTGGGAGGTTCAATTATGTCATCGGGAATATGAAGAGCCTCATTACTATTCTCGCTCGCCACTTTATTTACTGTCCCTCTGGCCAAATGGATATGGAGAGGGCCAGACTGCCGGTCGGTATATGACCTTTTGTGCTCTGTTTTCGGTCCAAAAATGGAAAAACCTGGCAGACCAATCAGCATGCAGGCACCCAGCGACACATGCTCCGTGATGAGGTGTGTGTGTCTGTGTGTGTGGGGCTGCAAACACAAGTTTAATGGCCGGGTCAGTTTCCCTTCAATCGAATGACAACATGAAACGAGCACCATTCATTTTAATTTTCATTAGCGACACCATTCATTATGCACTATTGCATTTAAGATGGCGCCGGTTGACCTTTCGGGAGAACACGTTTTTCATTAAAACAAATCCTCGACACCACATTCGTTGTCAATTGACACCGAGCAGCAGACACACAGGGATCACATTGCATCTAATGGAGGAAGCAGCTCTGCACAAGGATCCCTTTGCTTTAATTCACCGAGCTGGAGCCCCATGTATTTAATTCCAGCTCCAGCTATTGTAATGTTACAACATATTTTTCAACTCCCAAATTTGTTTAACTCTTGAGGACTCCACACCGCAGTATTTCATTTTTAGGTTTGTTATTACACGGGGAACAGGAATGTGGCAAATGGAAATAGCTTCAGCAATAAAGGAGGTGAGGTAGAAGAAGCTGGTTTCACTGTTTTAGTTCTGCATATCAGGATGGAATCTAATGCTAGGGAAGCAGTAAACACAAAGTCCAGATAAAACTCATTAGATTTGCAGTTATTTGGTTATTAACGTTTGTATTGGCTACACTGCCCCCTCACGATTTCTGGTGGTACTGCTTGGAGGACATAAAGGAATAGAGGCAAAGTATACGCGGGGTCAAAATCGAAAAGTAATACATTTGCACAAACTATTATCGGAAATTGTATTAACTCTAAAAATAATTTACCCAATTAAACTGTGTCTGGAGCAGAACAAACCATAAAAATAAGGAAGTTACACAGATGCCTTTTTAATCCAGTGCCAAAAAAAATGATGTTCAACAAATTTAATTAGCATGAAGAAATTGAAATGTAAAAAGTTACACCACCTTTCTCTGTCTTTGCAGTAAACTTACTTAACATTATAATGCACCCACATAGGGCTTTATCACACCCTGTTAAAGCCCTATGAGATGAATTGTAATTTGTGAATATGGGCTATACAAATAAAATTTGATTGATTGATGATTGATCATATGTGCTGTAATAAGGTTTTCAACCCTGTACCACTGATGCCATGCATTACCTGCGTGGCCATTAACACTATTCATGTCCTTTTCTACCATTTCCACCTTCTGTCATGTTTTATTTCCCACTTTCACTCTTTTATATTTCAGTTTTTTTAAAGTCCAGCTTCTCCTGCGTTCGAGACCCTCCTCCAGGATTCATGTGATTGAGCGGCGAATATTGGAAACGCCGCCACGGTTGATGAAGTCAATGCAATCCATTCTATGCTAATCAGAAGTCATTACATTACATTAGACAGAGGCACTGTTCAGCCATCCATTTTTTCATTTTTCTGAAAAATTGGCTACAAAAGGGAAAGAGAGGGACAGAGAGAAAAAAATCTGTATTCACATGAAATTAGTTTTCGGAGAATACCGGCTATTTCCACCGGGGATGTTGTAATGAGGAAAATTGCTGTGAGGCGGCGGTGATGTTGATGTGTGTTTCAACGAGGACGGTTGGAAGAAGAGGAAAGAGGAAGGAGACAGAAGGAAATAAAACGCGCACTGCTACACACACACACACACACACACACACACACACAAACACATACACACACAGACACACACACAGACACACACAGACACACACAGACACACACACACACACACACACACACACACACACACCCACACACACACACACACACACACACACACACACACACACACACACACACACACACACACACACACACACATACACACACACACACCCACCCACACAGATACACAGATGTAAGTGAGACAGAGGTGTGCTGCCACGCGCGGCCTCCAACTGTTCATAATGAAGGGCATTCACCGGTCGGTTCCGGCGTTCCCACTGTCAACACAATTCTCTCCCACTGGGCCGTCTTCCCTCCCTGTTATCTGTCCCTCCTCTGCGGGTTCTTTCCTCCATCCTCTGTGGAGCGAAGGACGACGGAGTGAGTAGAGAGGAGAGAGAGAGAGAGAGAGGGAGATGAAAAGTGAGTGGAGAGAGAGCGGCAAAGGGAGCAGATCTGCAGGACAGCTTGGAGGCCAGCGTGCGGTCGTGCTTGTCACTTCTCCCCTCCACCCGGTCCTGTCGACTGGCAGGGCTCTTGTGTGCACAAGAGCGCCTACTGTACCTGGGCATCTGCGGAGCTCCACTGGGTGGATGGGTGGAGGGAGGGAGGGAGGGAGGGGTCGGAGGGGTTGGGGGGGGGGTGGGGGCACTGCAGGCCTCAGCACCTCTTTAGCAGCCAGGCAATCTGCTCTGTGAGCCTCGAACCGGCCTGTTGGACCACAGAGGATGCAAACACACACACACACACACACACACACACACACACACACACACAACGCGCCCGCCCACCCACCGAGGAGCATGGTCAGAGCGGAGGCAAGATGGTGGATGAGGCACAACAAACACATGCCCACATTCAGCCGTTACTCACTGGTGATTTCACACACTAGCAGTTTCCCAACCGAGGGTACAGGTTCCACGGGGAGTATTTCTGTGGCTGCCAGGGAGTCCGAGGGGAACATCATGAAGTAACTTATTAAAAAAATTCCACATTGCAAAACTTGATTTAAAGAAAAACAAACACACATATTGAGTTTAAGAGGAATATAAACATTCAGTTAGCGAGACGGCCCATAACATCCCCAAAATGAGGAGCTAACTGGCAGTTGACATCCTCGTATCCCCCCCGGAGGTCGCTTCCTCCCATACCTCCACATAGGCAGGAGGATTACCCCCCCTCCACCCTCCGCCCCGAGCTCAGGGCGTCTGGAGTGAGGAGCGAAACAGCTGTTTGAATTAAATCTGCAAGAGTGAGTCTAGACGGGGCCAGGTTTATTGAAGCGATGTCGACTGTCAGATTGATGGAAGACAAGGGGGAGACGGCTCGGCTCGTTACAGGCAGAAGCCAAACTGGATTCCGTTGGCTGTAAGCTGCTGTAAGTCGTGTCTGTTTGATGGGGAGATTACTTGTAATTCTGAGGACATAAATGCGGCGTTAGCTCGTGGAAGTGAAGCCGCCTGGAAGACCCACCAGCGTCGGAGATGGAGACAGTCAGACCGAGGATGTTCTGTAGCTGTCTCACACACACGGAGGGGTTTCCTGTATCCAATGAAGTCTTTAAGTTAACCACCGTTTCCTGATGTCCAGTCGTCGGCGAATCAGAAACTCTGACTAACTCCAAACTTTTTAAAAGCAGGGGTGACGGGTCCAATCCCCAAAAATACCCATGTCTTTACATCAAATTTCTATACATGCACCCAGTTGATTATTATTAATTATCATTTCAATCATGACAGTTTAATATTATCTGAGGGGTGGTGTGGCCTAGGTGGTAGAGTGGTGGTTCTTCAACAAGAAGGTTGCCGGTTCAAATCCCACTCTTCCCCATCTGCAAAGTGTCCTTGTCAAGATACTGAACCCCTAAATGGCTCCTCATAAATGTTGAGTGTAATAATTGTAAGTCGCTTTGGACAAATGACATATAATGTAATGAGTCATTATTTACATTATATGTCCTTGATCATGTTCCCTAAGGTTCCTGTAACACTTTTTAAAACTTTATCTACTTCTCAAATAAAGTTAAAATCCTAAGGGAGGTTTTATTTTTCAAAGTCAGTATGAACATATTGCAGCAAACTACGCCCTGCTGCTGTTTGCCATTAGGCGATGCGACGTTTGAGCCCGTGGGTGCATTTCATTGTGTGTCAGGAGGATCCCAGTATGTTTAAGTGTGTGTTGTGTGTGTGTGTGCGGCACTGTGGCAGCATCTGCAGCCGTGTGTAGCGTGAGTGTGTGTCTGTGTGCTGCAGTGTCTATGCAAAGAGGTGTGGACACCGATCGCATCTCACCAACTCTTCTGAAAGCGACTCTGACAGTTTGGATAACAGTGCCACCCTGCTTCCTCACTGCCCACACACACAGACACACACACACAGACACACAACCGCAGTCACACAACCGCAGTCACACTGCCTTCAGATTGCCGGGGCTCCTCCGACGCCAAGTGTTAGGGGCCAGCTTATAATTAACTCGCCTGCCAAGTGGTATTATATATCATCAAGGGCTCGACGCCGGCCTTGAGGAAGTTCGGAAAAAAATGGCAGCGCTTTTGTTCGCCGTCTAATAAGGTCAACGCAGTGGCATGGTGAATTACAGTTATTTCTCCCGTTTAGAAAACAAATGTGGTCAGGCGTCAACTCCTGCTTCTCTCAGGGAACTTTGAGGAGGAGGAGGAGGAATGCGGTCAAATTCAGATGTTCTCAAGGAAAGGACAGAACTATGCGGGGATGAAGCCAAATGACGGCAATTAATGTTGTTGTTTATCAGCTCGAGGCAGATTTGTTCTCCTCTTCAATTAACTCGGTGTGAGCACACTCGTGTGGTTTGATGGGTTCTGCATCCATCTGAGTGGACACACTTGTACATCCTGTGCACTGCACTGTCCCCATCTCCCCCTGCTTCTGTCTCTGACTAGCATCCCTGTGTTGTGACACAACTCTGCACACATGCACATTTTGAGTTGTGGAAATGTCGGTACTTATTAAACTGGCTCTTTGGTTGAGAGGCTTAAGATTTGTGCCTGGTCTTGTTTTTTAGGGTCGTAAGAATTCTACATTTATTTTACTGTATAGAACAAAGTGAAAACACAACCCCAAACAGTTTTAATGCTGTTATATATATATAACATATCAATTTGTACAATATTTGGCTCTACCCACATCTTACCAAGCAACACAATCCATCTGCTCCCGATCCAGAGTGTCGACCTCGACTTCAACCAGCATCTGTTCTCCTTCAGTTCAGAGGTTCAGGTCTGAGGAGCAGATGTGTAAGTATGAGGCCTCGCAGTGAAATCCAATGCTTTAAGGCATTAGTGTTGTAGATGAAGATGGATTTTATTTGATGCTTGTGATCTGAATGCTAACAAGGAAGATCTGTACTTTTGGAATGCACTTGATGGATTGTATAGTGCTCCAGTTGAAGCTCACACAAACATGTTTAAACACGTCCCAGGTACAGTTCTTCTGGAGACCATTTCTGGTTCTCATTACCTCTGTCCAGCACCGAATGCTTTTTAAGTTTGGATGTTCTGGCTTTTTTTAAACTCACAGCAACTGAAGTTGGTCACGGGAAGGCTCAAGTTTGTCCCTGTCGCTTTTAATCTGTGTCTCTTGCCATTCATTTGGATTTTATGAAATGGTCGAGGCGATTGATTGATTCCCAGGAACAGATGGCCTGTACCCAAGACGGGCATTTTATCCCCCCTCTATTACATTATGTTAAGATTCTGCATTTTTGTCGTTATATCATTGAATAAGATAAAGTCAAACATTTCTAGCTGTGTGCAGGCATGTACCCAGATGGCACCTGGATTCCATCTGGACTCCTCAACTCCTGCTAATATTGAGAATTAGGACATTATGAGTAATAGAAATCTAAATTACACTCATCTAATATTACCTTTGCCAATTATAATCACACAGCGCCGATTAAACAAATAATTTAAGTCGCGGCGGCCATTTAGGCTGAATGTCACCTCGGCAGGTGTCACTCCCATAAAGTCCAATAATGATGGAAATATTATATTATCTCCAGTAAGTGAACGACCCCACTGCGCCTATACACACTTTGAAAACACACGTTTGTGTGATGGATGACTTTTTCTACGCGTAAGGCATACTTAAAACCTAATGATCTTTATGTAGTGGAGAGGTGGACCCTCAGTCAACTGGAACTAAATGAGCTGAGGGGATATTGCAGATTCTAACCTTGCTCCTTATCAATTAGGGACATGCACTCAAATGTCCTCGTCTCACTTTCTGTTTTGCCCTCTTATATCTACCCCCTCCTCCCTCCCTATTGCATTAGTCTGCTCGACAATTACAATAAACTAGTTCTTGCCTGTTTCGCACAGCCTGTGAATAATGGGAGTGACAAAAAGGGTCGCTCAGCAGGAATAGTCGTACAGGCTCTAAGCACTGTTTTGTTAGGCTTGACTAGCTTTTGTAATTATATTTTTCCCGGCAGCCTCCCCTGACCAAGCACGTAGCCCAAAACCTCGGAGTCCAAATTACTGAAGGATAAAAATGCATTTCACTCCTGCAATGTAATCACCAGCGAGTCCCTTTTTTTAAACGGTCTTTGTTTCATTTCATGCATCGAACATTTAGTGAGTAAAAAGCTGATTATCTCTGTAGCCGCTGATTGTATCGCGGAGCAGAACCTTTTAAATCCGAAAAGAGTTCACAGCAATAAAGCTATTTTCAGAGTTTGGCTTTGGGTATTTACCGGACGTTTTACCCATTGATAAAGTTGCAGAATAGTCCGGAGCAGCCAACCTGGACATTTAATGTTCTCAATAATCCCAAATATCCATTCTCCACCGCATCCAGTGCAACAAAGGGTGAGTTACACTAAAGACTTCTCACACTGTGCATGCAATTTTGTTAAACATGCAATATTAATATCAGGGTCTAATTCTCATCCTTGACTTCAAACATGCAAAAAGTGTAATTACAAATTCCCGCATTGTCCCACAACACGGGCTGGAGACACGTTCCTCGGCTCAGAAGTCTCTAAGCTAGCTGCGTTACACCATCTCAGTGTAGGCCTTTGTGTTCTGCACCGCGGCGTAATTAACGTTAATGGTTATTTCAACCGGTGGTATCTTCACAGTGGCATTACGAGGAGGAAAGTGTCACCGGATCCTGATAAACTCCTCTCAGAGGCCCTAATTACCTCGGCTTAATGACTTACAATCAACGGCATCTTGCCAGCGATCTCCCGGTTGCACCACGGACCATGTTTGGTTCAGAGGTTGGAGGTAGTGTGGGGGGGGGGGGGGAGGAGGAGGAGGAGGGGGTTGCTGCTGTTCCCTTAATGAAACCCAGCATGGACTCCCCTAAAAAGCAGAACACGGTGATTAGAAGCTTACACAAACACAGAAAAAGGCTGCAAACAGTGATTAGTATGGAACTGTAATCCTGTAAAGGACAAGGGGATCTCCGTCACTGGATCAGCAGAGGGAGGGGTTAATTCCCATTTATTTGTTCCTGAGGATAATAGGATGTTCCAAGAACGCAAGTTGCACTTTGAAATTGCCTGAGCCGAACAAATGGAATGATTTTCTCTCCACAGCGGCTCGGCTAACGACTCGCGGTTGGACTATTTACAGACTCTTCTCCCAGCCTGAATATCAATAGATGAGCTAAAAGAGGAACAGAAGCCGGGGGGGGGGGGGAACAGGCGGTCGTTCAGATTGTCTCACACGCAGGCTTCCTCCGCTCCGTCCTCCTCTTCATCATCCGAGGCCAATCTGGGGTCAACGAAATTCTCTCCTCACGTGGTCAATTAGCCACTTCCCCCCCGACCACTAACGGGCAGAGCTGCCCCCTCTGCCACCTCATTGGCCGCACCACTGCATTCCCCTCTGAAGGGGCGGGGTCGAGCAGTCTTCCCCACCCCCGGGGCCTTCTTATGATGACAGGGGGGGGGCTTCCTCCAGGGCTCATTAAGAATATCATCTGAATGAGACTCCCTTAAAAAGCACATAAAAGCCAGTGTCTGGATGTGCAAGCAGCTGCGGCGTGTTCTCACCGGGATTATTGGCCAATTTACTGAGTGTGAAGTAGAGCAGCTCGTGCACGGGGGAGGGGAGGGGGTCTGATCCTCAACCCCAGTCATCATAGAGCGGTTTCAAGAGAGAGAGTCCTCGCCACAGTCGTGGACATAAGATGTAGGCGTTTCATGCAAATAGGACACTTAATGGAAGCCGGAAGAGTTGTGTGACTTTGGCGATTCTGTCGGCATAACCAGGCGGTTGCCCCTGACCCCAACACGCCCGCCAGCCTCCTCCCTCCCTCACTCCCCCTCTCCTTCTGCTCTTCTCGATCCGGGAGTCAAAGTTCTCCCTTAATCAGCACAACGCTCTCGGCGGCAGGTGTTGGCGAGCTTCTTCTTTTCTTTTTTCTCTCCCCTGGCTTCTCGATCGCCCCTCGGAGAGCGCGCTGGCCTCCGACGCAGGGCGCACAGCGGGATGTGTCATCAGGAGGAGAGCCACCCACGGCGCCGACAGAATCAGGCAAATTGCTCCCTCCGCCGCGAAAGCGAAAGGTTAGGGCCGTGGGATTAATCCAAGAGTCGGCGCGAATAATTGCAGACGTCAGCATCTCGTCACTCTGATGGAGCGATGACAACATGGCGCCAGAATAATTCCCCAAGGCTCGTTGTGGACGAATCAGATGTAACTGTGCGTAAATTGAGTCATCAAAGTTTATTAATAGAACTAAATCTTGCAACAAGGTAGGCAAAGCAGACCTGGGGCTTTGAGCTGACAGGGGACCCCCCCCCCCGAGAACAGCTGATTTAATGTTTTATGATTTGTATGTTTTTTGTGTTAACCCCCTTAAATCTTGTGAGTGTGTATGTACAGATGATTGCAATTACACTTAGTTAGAGGCCCCATGCCACTCACCTTCAGCCAAAAGCCTTGTAGAGGTTTATTTAAAGACTCAAACCTCTTCATGTGAATGGTAGTGTGTGTGTGTGTGGGGGGGGGGGGGGGGGTGGAGTTCGACATAGGGGCACCCACAGTCTCTTGAAACACTCCTGTTAAATGGGGGCAGACAAAAATACACCTTTCTGAATCCGTTGCAACACAAAGTGAACGTTCGAACCCTGATGATGAGACGGTTCGTTTCAGGACTGTTGCATCAGCCTGCATCACTTTGAGTGTTTTAGTTTCGGGGCTGATGTCGTAATATTAATACTGGAAATCTGTCAAGGCAGCAGCAGATTTGCTGATGAGCTGTTGAATAAGTGCACAACGGGAATCTGGCCCACAGTGCATGCTGTGTGTTAACCATTCTAAATGTCATGTGTCTTTGCAGAGCTGCCAGAACGTCGACTCGTTTTTCGAAATGTGCCATCGCGATTGCGAATCTAAATCTTTCCCGACGGCCTCTCTCTCTCGAGCGGCGTTAGCCTCGTACGTTTGCTCTCCTGAATTGCCAGATTTAGAGGAGTGCTGCTAATTGGGACGACCGCTTCATGCATATTGTATGCAAGAACAGCTTTAATTGTGTTTTCACCTGAGTAATTTCGCTAATGACTAATTCCCTGAATTATATTCAGAAAAATCACATCACGGAAGCGGTTTTAATTCATCAAAAAGCACCGGTTAGTCTGAGCCGCTCGTGTCACCGGGTGGACCAGCGGTGACTGTGAAAGGTCAAAGGGAAGCTGCTGCTACAGATGCCGTCAATCAGGCTAATCAGAGATAATATTAACCTGTGGAATCTGTCAAATGCAAAAGTATTTCATGTTAAGCTGTTTTTATGGTATACACCTTCATCTTGTATGTCTCCTCCCGTTATCAGCTCAGGTTTGTCACGTGACCTGCTGCTTTCCCCGAAAGGTGAAGACATTTAAATTGACTGTAGCACCTTTATTCAGCAGCCACATCGGGGGGGATTTGGACCCTGTGACAAGGTTGATTTTGGTTTAGACTGCATGGAAGCTCTGCGATTTTCAAAAAAAGTGACTCAGCTGTTCTTGTACCAGCCGGGCCGAGGATTGAAGTCGTAGGCAAATGTCTCAATTAGGTCATCGCAGAGTGTTGCTCAGCTTGTGGCTTCCTGAAATGTACGGGGAAAAAAACGTCACAAGTTTGATGCCTCCGGGATTTCATCGTGCTGCGGTGCAGACTTTGCAGAAGGCGCACGCCGGAGTGCAGCAGTTCTGCTCACAAGGTAAATCGTTGAGCTTTACAAAAAGTGGTCCGGGCGCAGTGAAGCTAATTTGGTGAGTCGCTCCAGCAGTGCACTCTCTTTCCCCGCAGCCTCCACCGGAGAGGGGCTCTGTCACATCCGACTATCAAAGTTTATGCGTCAGCAGTCTCAGCTTGTCACGAGGGCTTTGGGGAGAGATTGGTTTCTAACATCCTCTCCTGAAATATTTTTCCAACGGGGCGTGAGGCTCGGCTCAGCTCGGTTCGGTGGGAGGGGCCGCCAGCTCCTGCTCGAGTGTCGGTGTGTTCACTCTGGCTCCACTCGAGCTGCATGCTTATCAGGAGGGGGTGCCACGCTTAGACAAAACCGTCCTGCCCGTCAACATTTCAGCGTCGGGCATTCAGTCCTCGTCCCACGGGGGGGGGGGGGAAGAGGAGATCCATCACTTGCCGTCTTTTTGTTGACATGCATTGATGTGTTATTGTAGAACTGCGCGCTTCAACACACGCAGCAGTGTTTTGTCAGTCGTGTGCAGAGGGTGAACCCCCGACGGACTCGGCCACTCCTCGGCGATGGCATACAGGGATTGTGTGTGTCGGGAAGGGAGGGGCGCCGCCTTTGTTGCATCGTGCTCAGTCTCGTCAAGTGGATTGTGGGTCACACGGTCAAAGCCTTGATCATTCAACAAGTTTCTCTCTCTCTCTCAGTCAAAGAAGATGATGTGATGAGTGGTGATTCTTTCAAAAACCGGTTTCTTTGTAAGTGCTTGGAAGAAAGAAGAAACGACCTGTGAACCAGACACAACCGAGTGCGTACCCAACCCTCACCGTGACCTCACACACGCAAACACACGTCTGCAAAATCCTTTTCCAGCTGCTCTACCCGTCCGGTCACATTCTCAGGGCTTTGTGTCTTCCTGTTGAAGACTTAACTGGGGAGGGCGAGGCCCTGATTATAGTGTTACAGTGCTAATATGTCTGTTTCCTCCTGTCAGCAGGAACTGACTGTCAGACAAGGCTTAATTATTTTCTTTTGGTTTCGGGGCATGAACAGCTTAGACTTGAACGTGTACCATAACAAGGCAACATTAACAGCTACTGAACAGAATAACCACTTCCCCTTCATCTGTTCATCTGCAAGTATGAAACCTCTGAGATATATTTGAGTAGATTTAAAGAAAATGTGGGTCGTGTATTAGAGGCCAAACCAGACAAAACTAAAATAAATCCGGCGCTCTATCTCGGGTGCTGCTCTCTCTGCCCTCGCTCTTTCCCCTCATCTGCTCTCTCTTTCTAATTAGCTTCTACAGCGAGCGCAGACTGGACATGGGCCCATAATGGAGCCAGATGTTCGAGGAGATTTCACCCCGCAGGGGAATGTTTTGTTTACTACAAGATGAAAACAACTCTCTTGCCCTCGCTTTCCTTTCGGGGCTGTGTATGTGCAAATCAACATCGCCCCCCCCCCCCCCCTGCTCCGGCTGAGTTTCGGATGACAGAGTTAGAACAGACATTTTTATTCAGCTGATGACTCTGTCGTTGTTTAGTTTGTTCAGAGACCTGTCCAACTAAGGTGCCATTTTTTTTAGTTTGATCTGAAATTTGCCGGCCGTATTCCTTTGCCCAATCCATACTGTTGGGATCCATATTGGTTGCATCAGCAGAAAAGTCGTCCCCGCACCTTCTCTGTTTTCCCCTCATTCAACACCGCGTGACAACCGTTATCCAGCCCAACACAAAATTGACACGTAACCTATTTCTGGGATGATTCATTTAGCTTTGGTCTGGCCAGGCCTGAGGGTCTGTCTTAATCAGCGGAGGGAGAGAGAGGGAGGGAGAGAGAGGGAGGGAGAGAGAGAGACAAAAAAAAAAAAGCTAAACAAATGAAGACACTTGGAATCAACTTCATCCGAATCGCCGACTGATTCTTGGAGCAGGATTAGGAGGCCGGGTCGATGGGCTCGATGTGGAGTGTCAGTGCTGGTATGTGATTGGACAATAATACCCCCTCGCACTCGTCAGCATCTTGAGATCCACTGGGGTCGTAATTGGGTAGTGCTCAAGACTCCCCAACAACTGATAAGGTTGATTAGTCCAATGACATCGGAGGGCAGTGGAGAGCTTGACGGGAATCGGGTGGAGAGGAGATGAACCTCGTGAGGGGATCCGAAGTTGATCAGGTCGTGACACAGAGTAACTCAGTGCTGGAGTTTCTTTGATTCAGCAAGCAAGGACAAGGAGATCCAAGCACTTCAGCTTGTGTGCTAAACAAAGTACATATAATGGAATTATCATTTAGACAGCATATAAGCTTTTAAGATGACGAAAGAGAAAAGTCGGTCGGTAGTTTATGATGCAACACTTTTTTTTTTTTAAAGGGTTTTAAAGACACCCATGATGAAAACACTGGAACATGAAAGGCCGGCCAGTTCTTTGAAAAGTAAGTTGAGCACATCTGTCCTCTCTCTCTCTCTCTCTCTCTCTCTCTCTCTCTCTCTCTCTCTCTCTCTCTCTCTCTCTCTCTGACTTCTTTAAACTCTTCTCAACACAAACCACATGCTCGCTCTCTTTCAATTATCACCCACCTCATTCTGGTCTCCGAGCGTCAAGAGAGAGAGAAAAGCACAATCACATTAGCTTTGAGTCAAATCTGCCTTTTGTGAAACGCCAATCCAATTAGCTCGTTCTCGTTTAGCTCCCTCTTCCTCAATGGAGGTGGTTGCATCTTTACGAGGAGGATGTGCAGTAAAAGGCGCGTTTGGTAAACACTGCGGCCCTCGGGCTTCCCTCTGGGACTATACAAGCTCGGTGGCTAATGTAACTGGTCCATAAAAACCAGCGGGGTGCCGAGAAGGAGGCCATGTGGAACACAAGCAGTGGGATCTCCTGGGAGGGGGGAGGGGGGTGATCCTTGTCAGTGGGGGGAGGCGGTGCTTCGTAGGCCCAGAGATATCGATCATGGATAATTTCCCCTTATGATCGGTTCTAACTTGAAAAAACCCCAGATCAACAAACCCTTCTTGCTAATGGTAACCTTTTGGAACCCTGACTTGTCTCCAGGTGGATCTGTGTGGACTTTGTGTTTTCACCCTCATGTCTGGGTTTACTTCAGGTACTTTGACTTCCTCTCATAAACCAAAAACATGCAGGTTGGAGTTTGTTTAATCTCAAAGCCTCCAGGGAGCTGCAGTATTTGGTAAATTTCTTGGCCCTCGAATGGGAATCAAGCTCTGAAAAACCTTGGACATTTTCCACAATCTGAACCTAATAGCAGTTTTCTCAGCAACTTCCTTTCCGGCCGGTTAAAAGTCCAAGTCTTTTTAAACTCCTTCAGGTTTTGACCCGGGCCTTTCGTTAATAATGTTTACTTACCAAGGCCGAGCAGGAGAGAGAGAGAGAGAGAGCCCGAACATCACTCTGACATCACCAAGGTTACATTTTCAGAATTGATGAATCTCTTTCCCCCGATAACCCAACAGGCATATACCTCCGCGAAGTACTCCACCTAACAAGTACCTTGACCTGCACGGGTGTAATTAGATGGAGTGCCCCTTTTAACTTGGCGAGCGCAGCCTCATTATTGCTAGAAATGATCATGAGCAACTTTTAATAAACCGGAATTATCTTTTGATGAATGTGAGTTGAATCAAATAACCGGTTATAGTATTAAATCCTAACTCCTTTTAATCTGACGGAAGTTTGACATGGTTTTGTTTGGTACAACCCCCCCCCCCCCCCCCCCGCTAATGAGAAGTTTTACCATGTCCGACTAAAAGCTCCTGGTCATTCATGCTGAACTTTGAGATTTTTCTTTTTTTGCCATTAAGTTTCCGGAGTGTATATGACTGGGAGGAAACCCAGCAGACCTCAAATTATTCTCCTCCTTTCTCCGGCTCTTTTCATCATTTCAGCTCCTTTACTCTCGGACATTTTACCCTCAGTCATATCTGCTCTCGCTCGCACATTATTTTCCTGCTTTCTTCTTCGCCTCCTCTCTCCGCTGCCTGCGTTTTGCCAATTTCATGCCAGGCCAGTCCTTGGAGAATCACCAAGGGCACTGGAAACAATCAGACGGCTCCCCCCCACCCCAAGAAAACAGACCCGAGTTCTTCATAATAATCAACCATTTACATTTTTTTAGTCCCTGTCGCAATTAAAGCACTAGATCCAAATTATTTTTAGACATGGCAGTAGTTTCCCATTTCGCGTTTCACAGTTTAAGATTATTTATCTGAACACAGTGCTGTGCGGAGTGTGCGTTCTGCGGCCCCCGAGCTATTTTCCACATGGGCAACCGTGAAGTCATATTGACACTAAACATATGGTCGGGCCTGTTTTGAGATACACTCGCCGACTCCCAACGTTTCACTTGTCTTAATGAATAATACCACGGTGGATTCCAGCGTCTGGAATCAGTGGAATTTCTCCACAGCACCAACAATGCCTTCATGCATGAATTAACGCTCTGCATTTCCATTTTCTACATGGTGCCGGGGAACACAAGGGTTTGTAATTTCATTTTTTTGCAGTATTGTGAGGGCGGGGCCCTAGAAAGAGAGACCCCGTCCTGCTTGTGATAAGTGGCCCATTTTATGTTGATTTCCACTCCAGTTCAGCCAAGTACATCCCAGCACAGGGAAGAAATTGAAGCGTTTGAGCAAAATCAATGATATTTTACGGTACTAAACCGCCAATCCTCAGTGAAACATCCCTTTGTTATTGAAATGCCTCCCTTTCAGAGAACCCTGGCTTTGTATCAAGAGCTATTTCTGTGCGCACGGAATGGAAGAAACCTAATACTAAGTGACAGGATAGGAAAACTAAAATAATGAGATCTCATAAATATAGGTTGGAAGACAAACCGTCTACCGCCGCTCAGGCAAAAGGAGATATTTCGGTCCGCAGGCCTAATTTCCGTGACCTCTGCGATGGAGGGGTAGAGAGGGAACGAAGGGCGAGACGATTTGTGTGTTTGTGCGCGAGCATGAAAGGCAAAAACCGTGCCTGCTTTCTTGCTTATGTTTGTGAAGGTCATGTTGAGGAGCAGAGTGACTCGGTTACATCCATCTCAAGCTGTGGGGGGGGGGGGGGGGGGGGGGGGGGGTTCAGACACCCCAAACATCCCGAATGGGAGATTTGTTTAAAAGATGAGATGAGCTCAGGATCGGGAGTTGTTTTGTTTTTAATGAGGGTCCAGAAACAAGACAAAAGGCACCAATACACTCTGCTGGAGCTGTTTGTTTGCAGAGTTGAACGTCTGTGGAACCACCAGAGATGAACTTAAGTGTTGGATTGAGTGATGTCACATGAACTAGTGTGTGTCTGTGTTTAATACTGCTTGTTGTCCAGTCGATTTAACACTGCACAGCTCGATGTCTGGTGCAGGATCCGACTTTAGGCCCAAACATATTTTACAAAATACATGTTTGCAATCCAGTGGGAGGTATATTGAAAATGTTTGTTTTGGTTTTGAATCTACTTCATCCTTTTCCTTGTTAGGACACCCTAGGAGAATTATAGTCAACTTAACAACTAATTAAGTGCTGGCAGTTCAGGGTCATATTCTGCTCATATTCCGGTCTGTCATTTTAACTTGGGTTATTCCTTGATAATGTTTACGTGCTCCTAATGTTCAGAAAACATCTCTATCCTCATTCCATCCGATGCTACAGCCCCTCTTTAAACCTCTGTGTGAAACACTTGGTCGAGCCCAGCCTGCTCTAATTGGCCAGCTTGGCCCACTGTGTTTTGATTGGTCAAAGCATCCTCTGCTTTTATTGTTCTCAGGGGGCGTGTCATACTTGCCACTTGTCGTCCATTATCCATATTTGGGATATTCACATGTTTTTTGCAAGGGAGAAGAGCTCTGAGGGGATTTGTTTCCTCTACACAACAAAAATAAACTTTATAACATAGCAAAGAAAAGAAAAAATACATTTTCTCCTATGTTTTTTCACCATATTTCTAATTGTCATCTTAAATGATTCCGTGTTTAATGTTCTCAAAGTTTCTGTTCTCCGGCTCAGCCAGTGAAACTTGATGATGTCAGTGGACTGCGTTTTCCCTTGATCTTGACAACTCATAACTCCGAAACCGTATTAAGGTTGATTAGCAGTTTGTTGAGCTCATGCTTCTGTGTGCACTTCTGTCACGCATAAATCTTGACAAATGGCCTCCTGGCTCGCCGCAGTATGCACAGTGTTGTGTACACACACATTTCACAGCTCTGCGGCCACGGAGCCTGCCGGGTTCAACTTTTATAAACTTCACTGATTAGATCACACGACTTGGAGAAAACTCCAAACCGAGGGGACGACTTGTACCACCTGCCGATGTACCGTAAAAAGCAAGAGAGATTACATTACTTATATGAGCTGTTTGACAAAATCCACACACACTTCCACACGCACCTTATTGCTTCTGTGTTTGCAGAATCCAATCACAAAAACCAATCGGTTCTGAATACCTCAACAACCCCAACTCCCACAACACTACAACTGCAAACATTGCAAAAAGTCAAGGCATGCAGCTGACATTTCCAGTTTAATATCACCCCACAAGTTAAATTTTCAGTGGGAGGAAATTGTTATGCGGACAGGTTTTGAAATTAAAATGAGATTTAGTGGATACAGCGGTTGTGACCGTAGAGCCCGCCCCAGCTATCCCGCCACAACGGAGGAAATAAAACATTTTGCAGTTCAAGTTGAAATTCATGTTCATTTCTTAAGCGCCTCCCCGAGATCCAATCATCGCCAAAGCGTGACTCATGCGAGCCCATAAAAACAAGTGGAATGGTTGAGGTTGACATTTAAGATGCATTGATTTGAGTCAAATCATCAACTGGTGCAACACATTCAAACATCCAACCTTAAAACTTACTGGAAGCTGACGCTAGCTGTTGACGTAAAGGTTGACGTAATTTCTCCCCAAAAGTAAGGCCATCTATTGGCTGGCTGCAGTATAGCTCATTAATCCCGCCTCCTCCATGTTGTTGGATGGGACATAGGCCAAACTTAACAATGTTAGTGATGATTTCTATTGTTTGAGGTTGTTCTAATCAAACTGATGTTTGTTCAAGGCTGTAATTAGTAATTTTCACTTTTCGCAGCCCAGTGTTTGTTATAAGTGTGACGTCTGCCTGCAGTGAAACCTATCCACTGATTGGATGTTTACAATTAGCATGAACATCAAACAATTAAACCACAAAATACCACTGTGGTCAATTATAATCCATTAATGTATGTAAAGTTGCCACAGTGAGGAACAGATGTTCAGATTACAATCCACAACCTGCTCCTGTGCATTAATGCATTCATGCACATGCACCACATACATATAAATACCACAACACCTCAGGGTATAACACAATGTGTACATTAATATACAATTGGTTTGACACAGGCAAATAACAACACATGTTTTGATGCATTTATTAATGGAATAAATTCTCCGTTTGACTCGAGACTCTGAAACGAGAATCCACTCCGCTCGCCCTCTATAAGTCCACGTGCCAGAGACTTCAGATCGGTGTCAGCCCCGCTCACCATATGCTTCTCCAAAAGTTCCCAGTCGGTTCGCAGGTGACTCCATAACCCCAGTGTCGACCGTGCCTCCATCTTGAGAGTCTTCTTCTGCTCGTTAAGGAAAGGGCGACGGAGCCGGTACAGTAACGGTTTGAGGGACAAGGAGCGAACATGGGGGTGCAGGTTACGTGACGGGCCAGATGGCCTGAGGTTTCCACCAAAGTCACTTTACCCGGTTGCACTCTCTTCACCTTCCTCTGGCCGTACTGTACTCCAGGTACTGTGTAGGCAAATACACCGAGTGATGATGAGCAAATACTGGATTATACAAGTTTTATGGTAATATTTAGTTGGAAATGATGTGAAAACAACACTGTAGGAAATGTAAATGTTTCATTTTATATAATAACATGATAATCAGAGCACTGTGTCTTTATCGGAGTATAGGCTACAATAGTAGAGATGCAGCATTGTTTACTTGAGTAAAAGTACCTAGAAACCCTATTACAAAGTTCTTTGTTTAAAACCTACGTCATTAAAAGTAGACGCGTATTATCAACATAATTTACTTGGAATATCAAAGTAAAATAACTTTTATTGCAGGAAATGTCTTCTGTTACTGATAATTTATGATATATGACATTTCTACATATTGTGCGAGGTATTTCTTGCTGGTCAAGCTGTAGATATTTTACTTTTTAAATTAGGAAGTTAAGTCGAGTCGTTCCCAGCCCAGAGGTCGATCCACTCCGCAGGCTCCCGAGATAAACCCGAGCGGTTGTGAGATGATGAATGGGGTCGGAAAGCAGCAAGAACAAAGATATATACAAATATGGGCTTTACTGTAATCTTTTTGTTTTTCCTGAAATATATACACGTCGTATTTGCGGACTGAAACAGTAACTTAATAAAAGCTTTAAAGTAATGTTCAAGCCAAATCCCCTCTTTGTTGGACCTGCTGATAACCCCCAGATATTTGAAAAGTACTATAACAAAGGGCCCGTAACAAAGTGCTTCAAAGTTGTGTTTTCATTATCAGAAAAAGAATTGTTCAATATCAGTGCACATCGTAACAGCATTGACGTGGGTTGGTTTTTATCTTTTGCAAGACATTTGGATTAATATTTCAACAATGTTAAATGTTAATTTCCTCTGAGCTGTTGTGAAAGTAGAAGAATTTTCCCTCATTAGAAACAACTGACCCTCACAACCTGCCTCATTATCGCAGCGCCTCATGTGACGCGCCTTTTAAACGAGTGTCTGCACGATCTCCCAGTTCAACACGAGTTCGATGCCATTTTTCCAGCATGTCCATTCGATTTGTTAACATTTATCTGATTTCCTGAGTTTCAGACACAAACATTAAGCTAATGACCGGAGCCGAATACCCCCCCCCCCTGCAGCTTCGCCACTGAGTCTGAATCCTGAATCCGAGCTCCGAGCATCATAACACCGGCCTGGCGTCCTGGGATATTTTCCGATTTACCCACGTTGTTTTTTCTCCTCTGATTTGTTGGGATTGATGTCCGGGAATACTTTTCCTACCAGACAAAAATAATCAAATGCACTCCACCAGATCTAAACTTGTTAAAGTTCCTGCAAGTTTCAGGCTTTTTACAGTGCGGCGTATTATTTATTTTTTACTGTTGAGATATTAAATGGCTGGAAGACGGAGCTGTCTGGCTACAATGGGAAATAATACACACTCCCACAGGTCTAGACGAGTGGCGAGAACACACAATCACGTCGGCGGGGTCCGTGGGATGCCGCAAACGGGAGGGCAGTGTCTCTAAAGCAAGCGGTCACGGCAGGAAGCTCCCGGTGCACATCAGCGCCGAACACTCTCACCCTCGTGCACTCTCCCGCGGGCAAAGGGCGGCTCTGTCGGCCGAGGTTTGCTTTACAGATGAAATCATCGGGTTGTTTCTGTGCAGAGCAAAGCACTTTGCTATCTCTGCCTGGTCAGAGTGATGCATTCGACAAATTCACACGCACACACACACACACACA
>NC_084968.1:11120222-11190077 GCF_949316205.1 Platichthys flesus
TGCGTGTGTGTGTGTATGTGTGTGTGCCTCAGCTTGTGTCTATGTGTGTGTGTTGCATTGCGATACACGCAAGAGGGAATTTGTATGCGAGGCGTGGGTGCTTGTGCTTATGTGCAATGGGCTAATTAACTGTAGCTCCTGCACTACACACCCACACACATGCACACGTTTTCTCCTTGAGGGATGAAAGCCTCCGACAGAGGTTTTAGCAAAGGGTCCAGACTCGCGGCCCCTCGTGGGACTGGCTGTGTGGCTTCCAGTCGCCCTCTGGTCTCCTCATCTCAGCCAGAGTGGGAGAGGCAGGACGTAAACAAGGCGGCCACGGGGACCGCACGGTTCACACTTCGGTTGAGGAAGAAAGAGAAAGGGCAGATCTGATGGGAGGTGGGTGTTGTTGTTGTTTTTATTTCCACCACACAACCTCCCTTTAAATCACCTATCCTGCCATTACAGTGAATTTGAAGGGCGCACGTGGGGGAATGTGCAAAGCAAGGCATCATGGGAATGACACCTGAGCAGCGGTCCTGCAACCCCAAAGCATCACTCAGAAACAAGCAGTGTGATCAGGGTGTGTTAGCATCCTTTTGATGTAGCACATATTCCTGTTGTGCGTTTCTTCCACCGGCTTCTAACCTAAATACTTCCACAAACAAGCCCACCCTCTTCCACAGAGCAATCATATCTATGCAAATCAGCAAATAAAACATGCACGCGAACATGCCTGACTGATTACATTTTGTTTTGTTTGGTGTTTCTCTCACCACGATCAGCTATGTGCGGTGATTATGCAAAAACATGCGTGTGATATGTAGATACAAGGGAGCCCCGGTGCACCGTGAAACATCAAAGACAAAGTGGCGTCCTTGTCAGAATAATGCACGTGTGAACAGATTTTAATAGACATCACAGGAGGGTTTTGTTCGCCACACAAAATCCAAGTGGGCCAGAAGCCACTCACTCCAGATCTCATCTCCTTCTCCCCACCCCTCATTCCATGGATTGAATTAGCCTGCAGTTAAAATCCATTGATCCTGGCAGAGGCTGACATTAATTAATTAATTAGGGCTGTGGTGGGTGGGTGGGGGGGGGGGAGCAGGAGACGGACGGCCTGATGCACGAGTCGGCCACGGAAAACAGCCCCCCCCCCCCTCCCAGCCTTCAGGTCGAGTCTGTGCTCGGCACCTTATGTAAATACACCTCCGATGAATTATTCATGGGCCCAGTGTCTTGGACAGTGTTACTTTGGTATGCAGATGAGATATGTAAATGGGAGGCAGCGTGTCGGGGACCGGTGGCAGCTCGAGGAGATCATTGAGGGATCAACGGTAGTGGAGTGATTGTCGTTGTTTGCGTATGTACACATGTTGGTGTCAGACTTGGATCATGTGACTGGGAATCTGGTGACGTGGATTTGAAGAGGAATCTGAAATGGTCAGTGTTGTTTTTAAAGATCTTTTCTGCTGCTCCTCTCTGAACAAAGATGAAGAAGCAAGAAAGTTTCCGGTTTGTCTTTTAAGCGGCTCACAACCGCCCACACGTTATCTCACCGGATGCCTTGTTAGACCCCCTCCACGGATAATGTGGACCTTTTAAGAAACTGGGTTTGATGGACATCTCCCTGTGTCTCCACCTACATTTCTTCTCAGCCTTGAAAAACAGGATGTGAGGTCACATTCCTGATAAAGCTAGTAACAAAAATTGATCGGAGGGATAACGGGCTGCAGCAGCAGACCTGTTAAAGACAGTAAAAACCAACGCCATAAAAATATCCGGACCATAAACTCGACATAAAGACAACAAAATGAAGCCAAAGCGTCTTGATACCACCAGTATGGGTCATAAACCCCGCCTCCTCCATGGCGGGGGAAGGGGATATGGCCCCCACCAGCTCCTTCAGGAGATCAAACGAGTCCAGTTGCACTTTATTTTGTTGATATTTAAAACTTTCAGTACTTTTAAGGACTGAAAAAACTAATTTAAACCCAATTTGTGGTGAAACTGACGAGCGTGTTTATTCAGAGCAGATCTCCTGGTGTTTGTGTGATGTCTGTCTTGAAGCGAACTAATGATAATTTCTTACACACCCAGTGTCGCGCGCTTTTATTTCCGTTTCCCCCTAATCATCCCGCCGTCTTGCTGGTGTCCTTTGGTCTGGCGGTAATGAGAAGTGCAGCAGAGTGGCGGCGCCGACCCCGGCCCAGCGGGACGGAAACGACTCGGTGTCTATCAAAGTGTCAGAATGGAATATAGCCGGGCTGAACTCTGTCCTCGAGCCGCGGTGGAGAGTCAGGGATCCACACACGCACCTTCACCGCGAGGTCAAGACAATCACCGCCGGGTCGACCCCTGCGTTCGCCATGCGCCCATCCGAGTGTGAGCGGGGAGGAGAAGCTAAGAGACACAGACAGCAACAGCTTGAGAAGGGGTTGTTCCTGTTGGTTCTGGAGCTGGAGGGCTCTCGAGACGCACATGGAGAGTGCACTCACGTGTGTGTCTGTGTGTGTGTGTGTGTGTGTGTGTGTGTGTGTGTGTGTGTGTGTGTGTGTTCTGGCCTTTGCACACAGCCGACCCCGTATGTTTTACATTTATCCACATGGGAAAATAATGAGATCACTAAGATCATTCTCTCAGATAAAAAGGAAATCATTGGGTTGTTTTATGGCCGGTCCCCCCCCCCCCCCCCCCCTGCCCCTGCACATTAACCACTCTGTCTCTCGCTCGCTCTTTCTCCCCATGAGATTCTCTCACTTTCTTCCTCTCTCTCGCTCTATCCATCACCTCTCGTTTGGCTCAATTAAAAAATTAGGAGCATATGTAGTGGACGCAGGAAAACCTCACGGATAATACATATGGGGATGGAGGGAAGATAGAATAAAAATACAAAATGTAATGTGATGGACTATGGCCCACTGTATTGCAGCTGTCCCTCAGAAAGCCCCCCCCGTGACGGCGTGAGTGGCCCAGACCTTCGTATTTTTTTCTATATGTAGCCCTCGGGATAAAAAGTTTGGACACCCCTGTTCTAATATGTGTTATTTTATGTATAGTAAAAAAAAAAGGTAAAGGGGAAAAGACAACATGAATGTTAACAATGGGGAATCGAAATATGTATTAAAACCTTTTATGAAGAAGGAAATGCCTTCAGCCTGGTTTAAGTGTCCAGGGACACGGAGAAAAGAGTTTGGTGAGAAAAATAAAACCCTTAGTCAAAAAGAAAAGTCCACAGGGTGTGTGTGACTCCTCCAATGGCATTTCACAAGTTGAAGGTTAATCCTGGTATAAATCACTCTGATCTTTTAAAACTCTGTTACACTGCGCACATGAGGAAATAAAAGCAGAGCCTTTGATTGGTTTGAATGGGGGAAAAAGCTTCTGTGCAACGAGCCCCTGTAATTACACACAAGATGCCAAATCAAAGAGCCTTCAGTCGGAGCGTCACATCCCAACAAGCTGAAAGGATGAAACAGAATAAAGGCCTTTACAGAGAGGCTCCAGTCGGCAGGAGGGTCATTGCCTTTTTTATATTTCTTGTTTTTTTAATTTATTTTAAAAAGCACTTACTGAGCGTTGGCACCTGTGTGATTGTTTGGGTGTTTTTTATTTTTTAAAGCAGTCAATCATTTAATTAAGAGTCTCTATTCTCTCTCCAGCGTTACTCCGCTCGGGGTCACGACCTTGAGATTGGACGCTCCTATTAATAAAGTAACTGTGGAAAGATAAACAAGAGCTTTTCAGAGGCAGCCAGCTAAATGAAAAGCTTTTGGTCACTCAACATATTTTTATTTTGAATATTTTTCCCTATTGATTTCGGCTCAGCTGTTTGTTCGGAGCAGATTCCGTCGGCCTTGAAGTTACGATGTTGTGCGACAGGTCAAAGGTGAAGGTCTCACATGTTGTTCAATGAAAGGGAAGTTTTCCTCACAAAAACACACACACACACAAGTCAGTTCTTTAAACCTGTCTCTCTCTGATGCATCCTCTTATCATAATCATTCCACCATGAGAACTATATTCATGAGTGAACACGGTTAATAATATCTAAATACACGTAAACACTCTAGGATGCTTTGCGGCAACATTTTTCTGATTTCTGAAGTTCAACGTGAAACCAAAACCTGCCAGATCAAATGTAAACCATTTAACGAGGACTTTTGCAAGTGAACTAATGCACAATTACAACATTCCCGTCATTTATGTTCATTTATCATTATTTGAATATGTCAACGTTACATTATATTATGAATTTATCTATTTAATACATGATTTCTTGTCTTTGGAAATAGGGAAAGTGGGAGTTTTGGCTGCCGCAAATAAATCTATTTGTCAAGGCTTGTATTTTTCTGGGACATGAAGTCTGGGTGTGAGGCGTGAGGGAGGGGGGGGGGGGCGTGAGGGTGTCGGATAGTCAATCAAGCAGTCACCTTTTCTATTTCTTCCTCAATCCCTTTTCGCCCACAGTCGACTGCCATCTATTTGTCATTTCTCCGCCTCCTCCAGCTCCGTCTTCCCCCCTTTTCTTCTCACCCGCTCACTTTCTCTTAAGTAAGTAGTTCTCATTAATCACGGCCCCCGGCTGCGACTACTAAGACTTGTATGGATTTTTTTCAAATTGCTTCTGCCACATAAATCTCGCACATATAAATTTGTGTGCATTCAACTTGCAACTGATGTGTGATTAATGGGTCGCCGGTGCATTTGCCTGTTCCGCCGCGGTTTGCTCAGGGGGCCGGGGCGGCGAGGAGCGCTCGAGCCGGGGGCGGGACGGAGGTATCCCGCCGAGATCTATCATGTGACATCCTGGGGTCACGGTCAGTGTTGTGGGTAATGACGGAGTGACCTGTACACACTTTACGGGTATCACTCACAACCTCCTCTCTGCCAGTCCACCTCCAACCGTCTCTGGGCTCCTATTGCAGGTGGAAACTCTTATTTTGAAGGGGATGAGTGCAAACCCTGTGAATGATTGAGGGATTTCACGTTGCGTGCTCAAAAGTTGAAACGTATTGATTTGTATTGTTTTCAAAAAGTTGTCAAGGCAGCGGTTTGTGTGTCTGCCGCAGCCAACACATCGTTGACGCATAGCAGCTGCAACAAATCCACTCGAATTAATGGATTTCCATCAGAAAACACTGACTTCAGCAGTTTGTGTGCGACTACCTTCTCTACACACGTGTCCATCTCTGCTTTCAGAGCAATGGAATCAACTGTATTGACTTCACCCTCCCGAGAATCATCGCGAGCAAAAATAAGGGTTGATAGAATTCATATGATGACAATTAAATCAAAGTTATTGCAGTAGTTTCCTTATGACTTCTCTTTTCCTTTCTTTTCCGTCCGCTGCACATAAAAAAAAAAAAAAGTTGGCTCCTCACTCCCTCAGCGCACCGGTAAAATAAATATGAAACAGAAATCAATTTTAACGAAGTCCTAACTGCTATTCCTCCGATGCCGCTTCCCGTGGCTGCTCAAGAAAAAATAAAATCTAAAGACAATAAAAAGGTCATAAATCGTGGATATCAAACGGCGTCCTCCAGGTTTTTTTACGCTCGAGTTCCTCTCGCTGATTTGATTCCGGGGTCGTTATTTCGCACCGCTGAGCGTAAATTGGATTGGGATTTATATTAAAGTGGAATATTTCATGTTCGATGTAGGAGAAGTGATCAATGATTCCATTAATTAGCTTTACATATGGAATAGCACCTTTTGATTTTCTCCCTGGTGCCTCCTTTGCCCTAAAGCACCTGCACTTTTATCAGCCCGGCCGCCCCCCCCCCCGCTATCTTCCCTCATAGGCTGGTTGAGCAGTACGCCACTGCAGAGCGGACCTTTGATTCAGGTTGAACGCCTGATGATTATCGAGGCTTTGTCTCCCCTGTTCTCTCGGAGGAACCTGCGTGGGAGGCCGGTGCCCAGCCCTAGACCTTCTTAGTTCTCCTGTGTGCACACGGGGGGGGCCTGGTTGCAACTTTGCGTGGAGCCCGATGATAACAGGGCAATGTCAGATGCAATCGCTGGAGAGCCGGCTGCCAAAGGGCATTCGTGGCTGCCAACGAAAACAGTATCAAGGTGCCGGTGAACCTGTTGTGCGGCACTTTGTTGCGATTGCAGTCGGAGAGGCGCTCCCGCCCACGCTGCGAGAGCAGCCTGACCTGAAAAGACCCGATTCACGGCTTCATGGGGAAGAGATGGATATTCGTTTTAGGGAAAAACTGCCAAAATTCTTATAGGTACCATTTAAAAATTAATCTTTTATGCAAAACACTTTTATTGCCGTTAATTTCACACAACTTCCTCTTATTTATGGCAGTCGTCGCTTGCAGTCACTGTTTTATTCATTAGAAAAACCCTCACAACAATTCATCGGTGTGTGTTGCCTAAACATCACATTAATTACATTCAAATCCGTCCTAATTTGACTTAATTTCCGCCTCTCTCAACCGAAAGCTGAATACTACCCGCTGATTATTCCGCGGCAGGCGACTCGAGCTGCTTCAGAGAGGACAAGGGGTAAAACGAGCGACGCCATTTGCATATCAACGTGATTCAAACCTGGCGTTTCTCAGAAGTGGTCGTCTTTTGAAGAGAAACATGCAGATCGGGGGAAGAAAGAAACCCTAATTGTCACACTTTAGAATTTCCAATTGAAATGCAGACAAAACTCCTCGGCCTCGTGTAAATAAAAAACAACGCTTCTCAGATTTTAATGTGCAGGGCGACGTGACACGACAGCCGAGGTGGAGAAGCTCTCTCTCTCCAAACTATCGAGCAGCGGTGATGTAATTCTTCAGTGCATTGTAGTTCCCTATTAAGACGCCATTAGCGGTTTGAGGGTGAAGGGTGGGGGGGGGGCTGGTCGCTGTTAATCAGAGCGCAGGGAGCGGAGCAGATCTCTGATCAGCCCGACTGTAATCGCCTCATACATCAACGCAGACGTACAGGCAGGACGAGACACACTCTAATAACTAAGAGCACATGTCAACAAGTGAACATACATGTGCACAGGCTGACATGAGGGCTCCACATCAATGTTATTAACTTGATCTAATAACTGCTGCATAGTTATGTCACTTCTACTGAGTGTCCATTGTTCTGCTGCACTAAAGCTGCACTAGTTGATAAATGTATATTTATGAATGTATTACTTTCAGGTCCGATGAACTCATGTTATGACAAAACTCGTTTTCTATCTGTGCAACTAAGCTGTGTTTTCTTTATCTTTTATACAGCATTGATATTTTTCACATTTAATGTTTATGACCTTATATTTCAACCTGATGTTTTTATTTTTCACTTTCCCCTAAGCTGCTGTAGCTTTGCACATTTCAAGCCAAGTGGGACTGAGTCCTTCTTAAATTCGAAAGTATTGACGAACCCAAACTCCACTTCCGCTCAGCTCGAATGAAACTTTTAGGTTGTTTCAGCCGATTTGATTTAATCCCCCTGAAATTCCACTGATTCTGATTGACAGTCTCCTCAAGCCACAGCGCATAGATAACAAAAAAACCTTCAGAGTTAGATGAAAAGAGTTGGAGGAGACCAACACATAGATAAAAGAGGACACAACAAACATCTATCATCTATTTAAAGAGATTTGAATAATAGTTATATAGATGTAGAAGTAGATAGAATATGGATATGATATCCTTGCATATACAGTAGTTTGTGTACTTAATGCTGTATATTTTCATTCGGAAGTCAAATTGAACATTCAAACAGTTTGTGAAACACACTCAGATGTCGCTTGGCTGGAAAACAGTGTTTACATATGTGCAACAACTTAATTTGCTCTCTTATTTAGCTTACTCCAACCATCCAGCATTAGGCTTCAGTCCAAAGCGATTAGAGAGAAATTAGCCACAGTGACCTTAAATAATTACAGTTGTTTACGTTGCTGTTTTAATGGAAGCATAATTGCATCTGCTGCTTCTTCTGAAAGTTTTGAAATGACAAACACACACACGTGTAAACCCAGTAACAACAAACACACCCGTCCTTTGTTTTAACATGTTATATTTTAATTTCTGCAGAGACAAAAATGACAAGCAATTTATTTACACAAAAACCTGTACAAAAGCAAATTAAATTATGTAAAATATCTCATAAATAGAAGTGGACTTGCGGTCAATACACTTTGCCATGTTCAGCTAAGCTGCGTGCATAGTGACTCATATTTAAACGATGATAAATTTGTTCCTCAATTTCTATATCAACATCCAAGTCGCAGGACAAATAGTAATGGTTAATATTACAAATCTCATTACACACTGTGAATGCTATATGAACAGAGGTGAGCACAGACTGAACACACACCCCCGGGCAGCAACAGGATACAGACATTTTGATGGCAAGTGTTTTGCGTATATATAAAAAAAAGGAAACATAACGCCGTCTGCTGTCGCGTCCACATTTCCACGGCGTTTACCTCAGTGCTCGGGAATCGAACTGGTGTTCGGCCGACGTGTGGCACGTTTTTACTTCCATCGCCTTTTTTTTTTTTTTCACTTCATCTGATCTCGAAAAAATTCAAAGCATCACCTCGCAGTATCGTAGCAAACATCATACCCCGCTCATGTGTTGGACGGGGTTTCATCATCTACTGATATGCATGTGCTGTAAATCTGTGTGTGTGAGTGTGTGTGAGAGTGTGTTGTTGTGTTGCTTGGCACATCCTGAGGTGTGTGCTCTGTCAGCTACTCTCCTTTGCAGCCCCTCCCACCCCCCCACTTCCACTCTTCCCTAGTAAACTGTCACATTAGCATTTTTATCTCTAGGCTCCCTCAACTCTGAGCAGTCAAATGTCTCCGAGCGATCTCCCCCCCCCTCCCACACACCCCCACCCCCCTTCACAGATCGGCCTGTGCTTCTATTTTCGGTCCTAGATCTCGTTTCATGCACAAAGTAGGTTACTTGACCTATGATGTCATACATGAAAATGAGTGGAACACGACAAAAACAACAAAAAAAAAGAGACAAAATTCCTTTATATCGTTAATGTTCTCTACCAACAAGCAACTTTTGAATGCGCCTGTACTCATTCAGTAATGCACTAAGCTAGGAGTCCCCCCCCCCACCCCCCTCGCAGTGAAAATATTGGACCTGTAGGCTCACCGACATTTGACTGGTCGTCCTGCGAGAAGCCTCTGACATCGCCGGATTTCACCGGAGATAATGCAAATGTGTTTTCAGTCCATTCTCAGATTGACTCCCCCCCCCCCCCCCCCCCAGCATCTATTTTTAAGTCAGCGTGTCATTGTTTATGCACCGTTCCAAACCAACATGTCATCATACCCATTGGTATAAAAAGGCACAATTGCATATTTGCATTCACTCTAGTATGTTGTTGTTGTTGTTTTTGTTTTTAAGTTTTTTTCTTTTTTCAGAAGCACTCTTAATATACAAAGTGGCACCAGATAAAGAAAAGAACACATTGAACATCGTTGAGATTGTTTCCATGATCGAACAAATCAACATGTGGGATTAGAAAAGAAAGAATACAAGGTAAAAAATTGCAGTTTTCATGATAGAAAGTTGAGACATATGAAAGATTTTGGGGGGATTGTGTAGTGATACGAGAGACAACTGTGAAATGACCTATTAAACAAAATCCTGTATGTGGAGTGTTAACTGTACTAAGTCGTCAGATCGATGGCTAATGTCTCTTCAGGTATAAACAAAAGCAAGCAACAAGGTGGATTCTCCATGTTTACAGCGATAACATTTTTTTTGTACATTTTGTTTTACAGTTTTTTTTTCTTCTTCCTTCTGTGAAGTAAGTTCCCATTTAAACGTGCAGTAAAAAGTAAATATTCATGTATACAGTTGATAAGTATAGGAGCACTTTCCTTTCCAAACGACGAGTACTACTTACAGACTATAGACGGCCCCGGAGCGCCGGGACAAAAAGGGGCTAGCTCCGTTTCAAACCAAAGGGGTTTCTTGCTAGCAATACAAAAAAAAGTTCCATTGCATCTGATATTTCTTTTGCTTTAATGCAGTCGAGAGAGTTTACGCCTCTGCGGCTGCGAGAGCGGAAATAAAACCCACCGCGGACGAGGAGGCACAACAATCTCCACGGTTTTGAGTGTATGTGTGTGAGTGGTCGTCCAGCGTGCATGTAAAATGGATGTTTTGCCGAGACGCATTCACATTCTTATCGTTTCTGACTCGAGCCTTCATCACAGTAACAAAAAATCCCTCGTGTTATGTGTACTTAAAGCAAACTTCTCCCGGAAAAGCTATTTTTGTGTGTATATGGAGGGGGGGGGCGGGGGGGGGGGTTTGCTTCATCCTTGCAAGAGAAGCTTTGGTTTCACTTTGACACCATTTTCTTTTGCTTCCCAGCCTCCAGTCTGTAACCCAGTAAAACTTCCCGGTACGGAATCTGCACTTTCAGTTTTTTTTATGATTGTTCTTCCATTGAGCTGATTCTTACATTCGTGCTCAAAGATGCCTTCACCACGTTCCATGGAAAGGGGAAGGGGGGGGGGGCTCTGGTGTCAGTCGAATGGGGGGTCGACTCGCGGGGGAAAAGTAGTGGAACAAGAAGTTGATGCTGGTTGGTCACGTGTGCATCATGATATTTATTGCTCAGTCTATCACACAACAAAAAAAGTAAAAAATAAAGGAATGACAGTAAAAAAAAAAAAGCCGTCCTGGCAGCTGTTGTAGGAGCAGCTTGGCCGTGTCTACGCCTCCTAAGCCTATTAACGGTCTACAGTATACAAAAGCCAGGGCCTATACACACATACTAAACAGTATACTGTATATCTGGCCCAAACACACACACACACACACACACACACTTTCAATTGCGCGTCCGTAATTTGAATCTCGGCATGCCACACACTGTGCTTACCAGGGATTTTTCAGTCAGTGCCACTGGCCTCAGTTGAGTGAATATGCTTCTCTAGTAGATGTATTGACAACCAGGTGCACACACACACACAGACACACACACATGCTTTTTTTTTTTCAGCCACTGCTATGACAAGTCATGGCTCTATAGATCTTGCATCTCTCAAGAGAGGGTTTTGGTTGCCAATCAAAGGACAAAGAACGAGAAGACTGAGGGTAGGTGTCGAGACGGAAAAAGGGGGAATGAGAGCAGTTAGCATTGTTGCCGTGGTCCTATGTACAATATGTGAGTGTTCACACTGGTAAATTAGAAAGAGTGGTCATGTGTTCCTCATCGTACCAGTGGGGGTTGTCGTTCTGAAACGAAGGGGTAGTTGCAGCAAATTCCAATGTGTCCGACTTCCATCCATTTCCAGGAGGGACTGAAATAAATGTCCTTCTCTGGGCTG
Organism: Platichthys flesus; assembly: GCF_949316205.1. Classification (NCBI taxonomy): domain Eukaryota; kingdom Metazoa; phylum Chordata; class Actinopteri; order Pleuronectiformes; family Pleuronectidae; genus Platichthys; species Platichthys flesus. Next base: position 11,131,526 of record NC_084968.1, read on the forward strand.
AGTCATTAAAGCTTAGTCTTTTTTCTGTCCTTGTCAGATTTTTGAATTGTCTGCATATTTATCAACTTTTCAGTCACGTGACTGATGACCATCATGTCCGATGTGTTGGTGCAGCCACAGCAGCCGGAGCGTTGCCCGGTATGGAAATAAAAAAAAGGCATAACCAGACACGTTGAAGTCAAAATAGTCCACATGTACAGCTTCGTTTCTATAAAAAAATCAAGAACAGAAAAAAAAGGAATTGTCTCTTTTTATATAGTGTCATCTTCAGGGAACAGGGCCAGGGACCAGGGGGTTATGCATGCATGTACTGAATATGTAAAATGAGCTGAGTATTGTACAGATTGACTGTCAGGCAGCAGATTGTGTCCCAAGAGCCCGACTCACCAGCAGAACAGCCTCGTCCCAAGTCTAAACAGTGCCTCCTCCTCCTTTATTCCAGGCCATAGCTGGAATTAGCACTTAAAATGGTACTTTGTTTGTCTATCCACTTAGATTTGTCATTAAGGAGCTGTTGTAAAAGTCTTTGGAGAAAGTTAAATCCTACCCTGCGCAGAGCAAAGGAGGCTAAAAGCTTCAAGAGCCGTAATGGTGGTGGGTAAGCAGCTATGCTTAGTGTTGTGTTCTAATGCCATACGTGGTGGCACAGCAGGTGTGTTTAGCCCTCCACGCTCACAGGTACACCTCCCGCCGCGTCAGAGTGCCACAGGATGTGGGCTTGTACTCCCCGGTAGGTGCCAAGGGGATCTCCTCGGTGGGGTGGCCCAGCACCTCCTCTCCGCCTCCCGGCGAGCCGTAGGAAGGCGAGCCAAAGGCCTCGTAGGAAGAGGAGGAGGAGGCCATCTTCCTGTTGAGCAGGTTGCGATTGCGGTCGCCCATCATGTGGGCGGCGGTGGGGTCTCCGTTGGCCATGGCGGCCATGGCGAGGGTCTCTTGGCTGCCGGGCTGCTCGGCGCTGCTGCTGCTGCTGCTGCCGCTGCCAGTGCCGCTCATGAAAGTGGAAAGCTTTGGTTGTTGGGGGGTGGTGGTTGACTTGGATGGCCGTCGTTCGGGCGACGTGCGCACAGGCATCCAGCAGGAGTCCGAGTGGCCGTACTCGTCGCATTCCCGAGTGCACTTGCCAGTCATGGCTACGTCAGGCAAAGGCCGGGAGTCTAGAAGAAGCAGAAACGAGAAAAACAAAGTAAGTGACAGTGTTTGTTTTCTCTAAATTGGGATAATCAATGAAAAACTAACACTTTTGACTGAAAGAAAGAATCCTATCGCTTAGTGTTTCTTGTGATATGTGTTATGTTTTATGAATTCTTTCAATAGATGCGTGAATCTGCAGTCCTCTCCCTAGTGACGTCATCACCGCATCTGAATGTAAATGGAGAAGGTGAAAATAATAAAATAAAAACTGGTCACAATGGTTACCAGGCACCTGTTGTTCGGTTTTTAGAATGTTATCACTAGTGAGCGGCGTTGAAGAGTTTGCAGATAAAATGTCTTTTTCATGCAGAACCCAAACCACATGACGGCACCGGTGACAGAAGGAACAGCCATGACAAGGAGACTCCACTGGCTACGGCAACGGCCTCAAACTAAAAAGACAGTGGCGTGAATCAGAGTTGAAATAATGTCATGCTTCAAAACGTGTTTGTGCTGAGCGAAGGGAAGGGGGAGGGGAGGGGAGGGCCAGCGATGGAGGGAGGAGGGAGGAGGTCAGCTTGTGTGTTTTTTTTTACTTTACCCTCATCTAAAATTTAAGTCGCACAATTAGGCCATAATGTTTTTTTTGTGTGTGTGTGTGTGTGTGTGCTTGTGAGATGATTGCAGCAAAAACACACTATTTTCTTATCCGGTGACTGACAGACGGCAATCATATTCTGATCTAAGTAGCTTAAATGCTTTGTGTGGCTCAAGCGCCCTGATATCCTCTTAAATCCACTAATAGGGGTCTTAACCAATTACCTCGCTGGGCGCCGGCCTTAGATTAAACTATGACTCCCGTATTGTTGTGGAAAGAAAATGACATGCTTACACTGCTACGCCGGGACAACAGGTTTGGTAGTTTCCCTATGCTCTCGATATGCAATGTTGGAAAGATCATTAATCCAAATCCAGCATAACCAGAGCTGAGGAACTGAGACGTCAGCTGGAGGGAAAGTAGGAGTCTACTCCACTCAGTGCCAGGTTTATAAGAACGAGTGCCAGTGTCATAGAAATGCTATGTTAGATGTAGTTTATACATGACCTGATGCGAAGTATGGAAAAACCAAAAATCAAGCAGAAGCGAGGGTGAGTGCAAACCAAGCCAAGCATGCCTTTGCCAAAAATATAAAATAAAAACAAGAGTTTGGACCATGGCTTACTTTTAATGCTCTTTTTCTCCTGTAAAAGAAAAAAATAGAAATAGAAATCACTCTTTTATGTCTTGCACTTATGCAATGATATGTTTATATATATATATATATATTTATACTGTATGAGGAACCTTGAGCAGCATTGACTCCATGACTAAAAGAGCACCAAAATATGCACAGCAGACACATGACTGAGGACGAGATGCAGCTACAGCAAAGAAAGAGGAAACAAAACAAAATGAGGAGTTTTGTTCGACAGCCCCTAACAGGTTTGTGTTTTTAATCAACAACTGAATAGCTTGTTTCACTCCCAATGCCTCTCAGCAAAACATTCAATAGTGCTTGAAGAAGTGCCATTCAGACGTCCTGCTTCTGCTAAATACCTTGTTGAATCCATTGTTTTTTTTTGTTTTTTGCCGGTGTCACAAATTGCCTTTGTACAGCATCGGCTAATGATTGTCAGTCACTGTATAGCCAGAGCCTCAGGGAGCAACTTCCGCTCGATGGGGAGAATAAAATCAAATAACTTTTTGTCATTAGCGAACCCAAACAACTGCATAGTTTCTGTTTAATGAAATGTAAATAGCGGAATGAATGCGAGAACAACAAAAGGCAAGAAAAAGGAATGAGAATCGAGGGGCGTAATGGCAAACGGTTAACATGCCAGCTGATGTGGTGAAAATGATACCGGCGAGGAAAGGACTACCGCCTCCCTCCCTGTCTCTCCCTGTCTCTCCATTGCAGCATCGCCAACACAGCCGTCAAGGAGGCGAGCGGATACCAGGAACTGATTGTCCTGCTCATTTACACGTACGATTGAGCCATCGGGCGAACCCCCCCCGGAGGCCGCGGCAGCACCAGGCTCCTGGGAGCTCATCCGATTGGCAACACATCCAGACTAACTTGTAAAAAATCAGCGGGGAAGGACCTCTTGCTTGCACCGGCTCTCGGAGCCAACCTTCCACGTCCACTGACTCTGCAGGTTCGCTGGAAATGAAGACGTTTCCCACTGAGCTAATAAATTGAGTGTTTTTTTTTTTTAAAGTGTCACCTCCCCCTGAGGTTGGCTTATCAATATAGAGACGATAAAACCACTTAAGTCCATATGGCCTTTAGCCGGGATGTGATTTTAAAATCGTGGTAGATTATTTTCAATCAAAATATTATTTGAGAAGGAATTGAACCCAAAAAATGATGACTCATCCCGTGACCTTCAAAGTTTACCCAGAGTTAAAGCAGACACAATTACAAAACGGCAGGAAACAATCGACTTTAATTGTTTCAAACATTTCTATAGAGCCGACACGCACCGCTGCCTCCTTACATACCCACAAGCCCTTTCAAGACTCCCATCTTCAAAGAGAAGCCCTCGGAGCACACACGGCACAGTAGCAGGCTTTTGTTACTTATTCACAAACAACCCTGCAAGCCCAAACTATTAACCACAACACAACACAATACAAGTGGGTCACTCCACTGTGTTCAGAAAGCTTCCTTGCAACACTGAGAGTTGAACAAGGAGGCCTCTCCATCCCCTGGGGGGGGGAGCTCAGTCTTTTGTTACTTGGGGATCCGGAGCCGGAGAACGGTGACACAGTCTGGGTGCCTCGAGCAGGTGCTCGCTATCTTTGTGCCGTGGCTAGTCTGCTTATAGTGTAAGCCATTAGCCCTCTTTCCCATTAAGTCCAAAGCGGCTGCCGGAGGGGCAAACAAAGGGATGTGGCGCCGGTGGATCAGATTGATTGACAGTTGAGTTAGAAGGCTTGACGTACAAGTGGAAGGTTTTTTTTTACCCGAGATGTAAAACATCATGCAGAAGAGCCGTGCACTGCTGAGGTAGTGATTATGCCACCGTGAGGAACAGCTACGAGTTATTTTTGCGTTTGCTGGTTTTTGCTTTAAAGACTCGGTATAGCTTAGATTCCGAAACAGGCTGAAAGTGGGACAGTGGCAGCGCTGCTCGAGCTGCGGCTTTTCTTAGCTGGGTTTCAGTCAGCCGCCCTATCAGCTGACTCGCTTACACTGTGGGATTTTTTTTTTTCAAAGAGCCCTCCACTGCCGGGGTACAGTGGCGATTCGATGCGGTGTCTTTATCCCTCGCTAAGAAGTTGCAGCGGTAGGGGAAAAAAAATGAAGGGGTTAGACTATCACAGCTTCTGGGCATATGCACGCATATGAGGTCTGTTGCGTGGGCCTCTCTGAGCACGACAGTTTAGTGTATTTGTTTGTGTTGTCGTACTGCACACAGCGATTCCACTGTAGCGTGTCAGCGAGTCCACTTGCCAGCCCCGCGTACGTCTATGTGACCGACTCCTTCACTTCTGATCTGTCTCGTCCTACGCACCATCACCCTGTCCTTCTCTTTTTCTCTCTGTCCTTTTCTCCTTCTCTCTATAATTCGCTTCGAACCAGCGCAACACAGACAAAAGCTCTGTGACCTTTTGGCCCTCTCTTTGCCGGCCGGCGCATTCAACCCAAAACAGCTGAGGCGTCGGCAGGAAGGGATGGAGGGCAGTGGCAGAGAGAGGAAAAAGAAAAAAACAATCGAAAGACAAAGAGAGAAGTGGGGGAACATGAGGGAAAGATGAAGACAGGGATGATGAAGAGAGGGATGGAAGGAGGGGAGAATGTGTGAGCCGAGTATAGCAGGGTCAGGGCCTGGGAGAAGGGAAACAGCAGATTGAGTGGAGAAGACAGCATGGCTGCCTCTGGGCCGTCACAGGCCAAACACACTGCCAAAGAGAGCAGTGGAGAGGCGAGTCGGGAAGACAGGAGGGGCGATGGAAGAATTGAGGACATTCACAAAGACAGGGGAAGGAGAGAGAGACGAGTACACGAGGAGAAAGAGCGATGATATAAGGAACTTTGATAACAGAGGATGTACTGTACTGTAAATAACTCCCGGCAGCATGTGCTCCCAGGTCAGCGCGACTCCTGTCCCACATGCTCACATTAACCTATCAATCCAAAGACCTCGATTTAGCCTCCTTAAGGTCCCTATTTATTTCCTTTAACAGTATATCCTGTGTCCTGGAAAAGGCCAGACGCCACTCACCTGTCCATTAGCTCAATCTAATCTACTTCGATCACATTCTGCACATTAAGAACCCCCCCCCCCAAACGACACTTTAACCTCCAAATGTCATTAACACCAAGTCGCATGGTTCCAATTTGGAGTCCGAACGGAGCATCTCATTCTCGATCGGGATGGAGAAAGTTTAGCCTGTGATTGCTCTGAGCCCCCTCGTCAATGACAGCGCTGTGGGGACGGGTCTACTTAGCATGGCGGAGCAATCAGCGCGGAGATGACGGAGTGCATCGCTGGGTGTCATGCAGATTACTCCACGTGGCTGAGGGGGAGAAAATGAAACATTTATCCCCGGGAAGAAATAAAAGAGTCGAATGCGAAGAGACAGAAACAAGAGGAGGACGAGATGGGGATGAAACCTGAGCCGAAAACAAAACCAAAGAGAGCGAGTTGTTCTCTCTGCAGTCGTGTTTCTTGTTTCCCCTCTTCTACTCATTCGCACCTATAATAGGGTCCCATTTAATTAGGTGAAAACTTGCCGGCAAATTAAGTCTGTCTCGTGGCTCAGGGCCCCTGCGGCAACGCCTCGCAGCCGAGATGTCCTCAGCATCACAGACAGACACTGAATCCACGAGCACGCCTGAACATGGCCGTAGGGATAGAGAGGAACGACACATACAAAAAAAATGAAGAAGAAGAAGCAAAATGGAAAAAGCCAGAGAGGAGAGAAAGAGGAAGACTTCCTAAGAGAAAGGCGCAGCGGGGAAAAAAGAATAGGTGCTAAATTATTGAGGCCGTGACGGCGAGTTCAGACGGAACAATATCCACAGGAAAAAAAATGATATTTGTCCTTCGCTTGCTGAGATGTTTGCCAGATGATTAAGGAGGGACGGATAAAATTGAGAACAAAAAGGGAGTCCTGGGGAGCGGTGACCTTTGAAAAAGAATTGTAAGTCATGGCGTGCACCGCTGGGGACGCCATTAATTGATGGCATTAATGTCAGCACTGGAGATTTTCCTCTGTGGCACAGTGGATTCAATCCAAACCTCAGCTCTGTCCCTCTTACTGATTGTTGTACATAGATAAGAAACGACTATTCATCTGCGATGCTTCAACACATACCACACAACCCCTTCTCCGGTCTACTTGACCCACGTTTGCCCTTTCCTCACAACCCGACGTCTTTTCCACGTAGCGACAACCTTCTCGCTCCGGCAGCGGGAGGAGTGCTGTTGAAAGTGGCCGCGGATGATCTATCCTCTGCCGCCTGAGCTTCTTGAAGTATTTCCTGCCTGGCAAGGGCAAGTAAGAGAATAATCTGGAACCCCCCCCCCCGCCGCCACGCCTGGTGAAGGGTGGGGGGGGCTGGCCACAAAAGAAAGAGCGGAGTCAAAGATAGGAGGCTCTGATCGAGTTTTGTAATGAGCTGTCACCCCGGTTTTCCTCGCTGTCCAACCTCTGCTTGGAACATAGACTAGAAAGAAAAGAAGACACACAATGCCATTGAGTTCTTCCTGGAGAATATTTCTAAGTAGATGATGACATCATCTCCTCGTGCCTCTGCCCAAACGCTACGATAACGGCTCTGTTCTCTTCCAGCGGGGTCAATACTCCTTCTGGAATAATGAATGTACTGCGGCCTGCTCCTGAGGTAATTAATTGAAGAGAGATTAACTGGCATAATTTCATTCCGGCGACGATCTCTCAGCCAATTATCAAATGCGGCTTCGTCTCTTGTTTCCCCTCTGCACATGTCCTCTCTCTCTCTCTCTCTGTGGGTCCCTGCCTCTCTCGGCCCATTCGGGACCCCATAAATAAAGCGTCCCCTGCGTGTCACGCTCCCTCATTCATCACGTCCTCTGACATGCGGACGTACAGCAGGTGGTCGCCACGCTCCCCTGGAAGCATATTGTCTCTGTACCCGGGCGAACATGATTGCAGACAGTGTCCTCGGAGCACTTGTGACCACTAACCCTCATCTATGAGTGGAACAACAGCAGCATGATGTGGCGCGGAGAGGAGCAGTGACTCATCCACTCTGCTAATAAGAATCACGGTGCTGGCTTCCTGCCGCACACACAAGTCGATGGAAACACTTAACTTAAAATGAAAAAGAAAAATACCCACAGCAATGTTGTGAAAGCCACAAAATCTTAAAACAAAGGGATTTTCTCACATTATCCCTAAAACACTTATATTAGCACCTCTACAAGCCACAACTCACATCTTTTTCTGTGTGCATAGAAATAAACACACTCGCACACAGAGTCACCGAGCTTACACAGAATACTCCGAAGCCCCTTAAGGATTTGCCTCGGCTGCCCTGCCATGGTGCACACATGCAACACTGCGAGCAACCGATAAAACAACATGGCAGCTTCCGCTCGTTTTCACACCACACAGACGCTGCCGCTCTGGCCACTTCTTAAATTAACCATGCAGCATGTGTGTGTTTGCATGTGTGTGTGTGTGTGTGTGTGTGAGTGTGGGGACGCTCGGCATAGCCCCGCCACAGACAAGCAGACAAGCACACAGCATTATTTGATAAGACAAACACAGAATTGCAGATGAAGGGGCGGTGGGTGTGCAGAAAATGGTAGGGCTTACTGTGAGTGTGTGAGCGAGGAGTTAAAACTGCTTTAAAAAAAACATGTGTGTTTTTATTTATTGTTTATTATTTGTCTAAATGCTTCCTCTCGTGCACACATGCACACCATCCCTCAACCGCTCTCTCTCTCTCCCTCTCTCTCCATCTCTCTCTCCCTCTTTCCCTCTGTGTCATTGCTTCTCCTCTGTTACTCTTATCGCACACTCCCAGGCACACTCGCACAATGGCCTGTTTTACACCATTAAATGGTTATTTGTCAAAATACAATTTCAATTAAATCCTCCCTAAAATAAAAAAGTGAAGAAGGAAGAAAAAAAGAAAGCGCATCTGTGATTTTGTGCATTTTACTGATCGCACTAAAAAGAGGGGAATGTCTAAATCGGGCGGTTGTTTGAGGGAAACGATTGTTTGAGGGGGAACAGTTCTTATCCGACGTGGTTAAGATGCACGGTGGCTGCACAGAACATACTTAATGTTCAGCTCGTGTTCCGCCCTGAGCAGCACATGAACTATGCAGCCGTAATAAAAAAAAGTATTATACTACTTAGCGCGGGGACTCGTAACACCAGGAGCTCATTTGCATCAGAATTTCATTGTGTCCTGCTTACCAGAAAGATTTAGGATGACCTACTTCCTGCAAACTGTGTTCACGCATTACATAATTTTTTATTCCAAAATAATAATAAAAAAGGAAACCACCCAAACGATTTACGCCCTCGTTTCACATTTCAGATAAAAGAATGCAACGACAAAATACAACAACCCGGCGGCCGGCGCCTCCAAGTGTTCTCTCTCCGCACCTGACGGAGAAAAACAAATGCTCCACTGGTGAGAAGTAGGTGTAGCGGCGGCATGCTAGCTCGTTAGCTCGTGAGTCAGCCGAATAACACCTACTATCTGCCCGGCTTGTCACACTGAGTGTAGCAATTAGCGCTCAGCTGCTAGCACATCCTACGTCAGGGTGAGGTGGGCAGGGTGAGTCACGACCTTAATGGAATTTGGGGCTGGAAATGTGGTGGTGGGGGTAGGGGGGTGGGGGGGGGTAATTAAGTTGACCTCCAGGGACGGGCTTTCAGTTTTCATAAACAGAAGCACTGAGCTCCACTCCGGGCCAGAGGAAGGCAAATTATCTGGGTCTGTTCCTTCCTGGAGGATTCGTTTTGTGTGTTTAAGCAGGTTTTGTGGGGGGGGGGGGGGGGGGGCTTGATGGACTTTTGCGTTGTACTGCAAAACAGACGTGATCACGTTATGTATCTAGGTCAATACCAATAATACCAATATATCAATATTAAATTGAGATTTGGCCTTTTGGATTCGTGATGAGACACCTGTTGCAGTAGCCTTGAAAGTTTAAACCCTTAGCGTGGATCTGTTGTGTGTGTGCGTCCTTTGTCGCTTCTGAAATCCTGCTTTTTAAAACACGTGTGTATTTATTAAGACATCGGGATGTGCCAACACTCACTGTCAAGGGAAACCAAACAAGTGAGCTGGCAGGTTGTAGAGAATCCTCCCTTCAGGACAAGAGAGAACCCCCCCCCCGTTGGGAAGGTTAAAAAACAAACTGCATCAAATGGAGCTGCACAGTCCGGGCCCTCATCACAGTGCTAAAGGGATGTGCCAGTCTGCAAATAGGTTCTCCAGCACCTCTTTAATGTATCTTTGAGTCGAACCAGGGTGCCTCCACTGTGTCAAGCCTCCCACAGTGTTTCTCCCGTGTTCGAGAACGGCAACAAAGCCGTCGCTGACAGCGTGAAGGCCCCGTCCTACACAATGACTCTCGATCAGTTCAATCTGCAAATGACTCACATGTACAAAACTTGTGTCTCTGTTGTAGCCCACGTTGTGACAAAGTGTCACAAGCTCCACAAGTGGAGGCTCGGCAGGAACCTGGATTTCTTTGATTTTCTTCAGTGCCTTAAAGACTGTCCGGCCACCGGTGCTCAGGAAGAGGCTCGGAGGGATACGGCCTGATAACGCCAAGGTGTCCGGGATTACAGACTCACTGATAGGCAGAGGTTTGTTCCCTCCTGGAGGAGAATATTGGATTTGCCGCTGCAGAGAAGGAACTGGGCTCTCACCTTCCTCAAAATTTCTTTCATTATATTCTTATTCATTATGGTATACATCCGTGAGAGCGGGGACGAGGTGCATATGTTGGGTAGATGTGCTGCGTGGGGCAACTGATCTTTACTAAGATAAAGAAGAGGATTTCTGATCAATGAGGCTTGATCCTGCACGTTGTTTGCTTTTAACTGTATTCACACTTTTCAATTTAAGCACCTTCCAGCTGTGAGTGCACCACTCACGGCCACTCCCTATCCCTAAGAGGTGTTTGCATTCTGGGGTCAGAGCGACGCTGCCGAAGGTCCATCTGAACATTCCCACGATCCTCTCCTCCTGACTTTGCCTCACCAGCGAAAGGGGTTTGTGTGTGCGACAGCTGCACACCACATCTTAAAGATTCATCAGTGCATGATTGTGTTTCCAGCAACAAACGCCACAGGGAGACAACAAGGCTCTTTTCAGACATCACTCACAAGTCGCTTCCCATCCTCCGAGCGCCGCATCTCGATATGAATGCGAGTGGACACTTGAAAGCAAGTTTCCCATTAACATTCACATGGATCACACGGATGAACAAGAAAGGGAGATGATTGGAAGTGAAATAGCTCTGGATTTGAGTCACTCACCACTAACCTCTTTCAACCCACAAACACACGCCCTCCTTAACAGGCCAGTTTAGCAATATGGAACTACAGCGCCACGGCTGGAGCCACACAGTGCATTATTTAAAGCACCGGGGGCCCAATTTGTCACTCTGGCGGGCTCATCACAGGCGAACATCCTTTATGAAATGCACTTTCCACGCTGCCTGTCGGAGGGATCAAAGCAGCAGCAGCAGCAGCAGCAGCCTTGCCCGTTTCTCCCTCTTCAGTTCCCCTGCTCGGTTTCCCACTGACAAAATGAGTCAATTTAAACCAAATGGATCCCCTATCAAAATAACGAGAGCGAGCGAGGGAGGTGGACGGGGAGAGATTCATACCGTGGGTGGGTGAGACTGGGACAGGTGGGCACTAACTTGAAAGTATGGACACTCAAAGACTCTTATGTTGACTGGAAATTGACGGCCACAGGACAGAAATGCCATTAATGCGGAGGAGATGTGGTCGGTTTGCAGCTAAATGGAGTAAATGGTCAGATTTAGCGGGGGAGACAAATATGTGCAGTATAAATAGTTTCTCAGCCTTTTCTATATGATATCTATTTTCCAAGAAGGTATATTTCAAAAGAGAAATCACTTGATATAACTTAAAGGGTATTTTCAGGCAAGTGGGACCGTTAGTGGAAGCGGAAAGGAATCCACAGCATTAAAATCCTCCCCTTTTTAATTTCCCGTTAGCTAAAAAGCTAACCTGGCATTGATCAGCAATACTTCAAAACCCCTGCTGATATTTTGAGGGGAATATATAACTATAACTTTACCTCCTCTACACCAGCATCCCACCCCCCCTTTTTAGCAAAGCTCTCCACCAATTGATTTTTCTCTCTCTCCCCTCTGTCTGCCCCCTCCTCCTCCCCCCTCCCCCCTCCCCCCGTCCCCTCCACATCCTTGATTCTAATGCTTCTGAGTTGTGGGAAATATTTATTCACATTGATCGACGACAGGGCTCGACGGGTCTTTCGTGAGCGTCAGAGCTCAAACAGTTTTTTGTCCCGCCCGACGTCTCCAAATATCAATCACCAGCGGGAGGGGAGCAGGCTCCACTGCAGATTGGACCAATGAGGGCCCAGAGGCCACACTCATTCTCCCACAATGGAGAACAGACCAATATACACCAGACAGCGATAGTCTGACCTGGGATGGGGGTGTTTGTGCATTCTGTGATGCTTTAAGAGACAAATAGATCCTTTCTAGGAATGATTGAAATACCTGAAGCAGATCCAGACTTGAGGTGCGAAGACATTTGAGTTTTGTGCATGAGGACACGCTGAGGGCTAGGGAGCAAGCCGCTTATAATTCCTTCATATCCCTCTGTGTGGTCCCTTGTTAAAGATGCAGCGCCAAGAGGATATTTTCCGCATCAAATTTTCATAGCATCGAGCAGCCTTGACAGCCCCAGCGCTTGTGCACACGCTGACACGAAACAGTGATGAAGTTCTTCAAGCCTATGTGCTGTATCTGTCCTCCTTCCCTGACTGGATGCAGAATGACTTATGCATGAGGGACGCAGACAGGGTATTGTGCCACGGTTCATAGAGAGTGGTATTCCTCAAGGGCCTGTGCTCGCAAATGCGTGCTATCCCCCAGATGCTCACCTTCCGCACAGAGTCACACCGCTGTTCACTCTCCTGTGTGTCTACATACGAGTAGAAAGTGTGCCCCTGTGAGGCGGAATTATCATTTTCCCAATATTGACAGAAAAAGATCAGACAGTCGTCTCGGTTTCTAGTGGCAGCGTGTCAGTCGCACACACAGAGAGAGAGAACAACACGTGTGCTGCAGCCTCCGTAACATGAGTGACGCACGTGGACATGCAAAGCGTCAGCAGCCCCCCCGCCTACTGTACGGTCCGTGGATGTAACGTACAGTACAGCCGGCATCCACACTACTAAACACATTATGTCTAATCCTCATGAATAACACGACCCGCTCTGACTCAACGGCTCTTTTCATTTATTCATATTCATATTCTGCTGTCACATCCGAGCTAAAAGCACATCATTCCGGCAAATATAAAAACTCTGCGTATCTCCGTTCCACCGATTGCTTCATGCAAGGTCATATGTAAATAGGCTTCCCTTGCAGCGGGGGTGACAGAGGCATCACCATCCGTGTTGGTGTCGTAAAAAAAAAATATGGCAAAAGCCGCGTTTGATGTAGTGGTACGCCCGAAGTGCGCCCGGTGCACTGTCGCACGCAATCCCTCCGCCGGAGCAAACAGCAGATCAGCGAACGGAGAGATGTGGAAGTTTCATCAGCAATGAAGAAATAAATCTTCATTATCAGCCTTACAATACATGCTCCTAGGATCTATTGTCGTGTTGATCATTTTAGGCCCCATTCATGCTCTCAAACTGCTCTCTGACATACACTGAACTCCAGATAGTCTCCTTTACGTATCTTGAGAGGGCCGCTAGTGAGAATGTGAGACCCAGTTGCACCTGACTTTCTCCAGAGAGTTTCTATTAAACGTGCAAATGAGCGTGTTGATGACATTTCTAATGAGCCTCAGGCGTAACACTGGGAATAAACAGAAATAATTAGAATATGCCACGATGAAAAAAGATGTGTCGAGCACGTGGAAGAGGCCGAAGAAGATGTAGAAGAGCTTTTGTCGATAAGGGCCGACGCTAGTGACAATGTGATGTAAACAAAAGTCATTTACAGGGTCAATGCCTGGAAATATTGTGTTTAAGAAAGAGTTTGTGGTGAAGGATACTTTCTATACAAAGAGAAAAATCCTTTTGATGACTCCCCAACTTAAGCCCAGCAAAGCTGACAGAGAATTAGCTTTCTCTCCAGTTCACTGGTTGAAAGATTATCATTGTCTCTGTCCTTTTGATGAAAAGAAATCCCCCAGAATAGGACAAGCCCGGGTGAGGCTTCACATATGCGGCAAAGTACAGTGAGTGAGTCATTCGAGGATCTGGAGCCGTGGAGGAACACGCTACGTCAGAACGTGATGAGTGTGACTCTAGGGGGAAAAAAGCAATAATATGTATTTACTTGCTTTGTTTCCTCGAGAGAGAGAGAGGGATAGGAGCTACAGTGGAGTGTGCCACCAAATTAAGAGAGAAAGAGAAGTATAATCAGTGAGTGGTATAACTGCAAGTGTGCATGAGCGGGAGCGGGCGAGGAGGAGAGAGAGAGAGAGAGTGACTGGTAATATGCTTGGGAATTTAATAAGGCTCAGCGCTCCTCAATAATATCACCCGCTTCACAGAGTCCTCTGGGAAACATGAAATGTGCCGATAAAGGATGATGCCTCCCTCTGACAAACAGGGTGTGCTGAAAGCGCTGTAGGAAGGAGAGGGGGGGGGGGGGGGAACAGCCACGCAGTGTGCCCCAGGCTACACTTTAAAGAATTATTCACTTTCTTCTCCTTATGCTGCGATTCTCCAAACCTCCCCTCTTTAAGGTCACACACGCTGCATTCTCATTCTGACTCCAGCCCGAACAGTGTCGGCTTTATTCACAGGACTGGAACTTGGACATGGGGTGTGGGTTGAAGAGACTTCCTGTTTACAAGTGTTTTTGTTTTTGTGTGTGTGAGAGAGAGAGAGAGCAGTTGAGGCTGTCCGGACACTTTGGATCTACAGAAAACTGCAGGAGGATTTGTCACGGCACCGCAGCTCTGCCTCTGGGGAACGTTAAACTTGACTTTCACAATAAGAAGCCACGGGTATTCAAACCTCAGTGTTGGTAGGCTGAATGTCCAAAAGTATGAAGGTTTCTCACAGTATTAGGGACATAGAGCATTCCTGTGTTTCCCAGTTCATCACAAATTATGTTTGGTGATGTTATTTTCAGAGCTTTGCAAATTCTTTGACACAAAACTCAGGAAACAGAATTCTATATTGACCTTGTTTTGTGCACAGGGTCATTGACATCCTGAAACAACCAATTTTTTGGTGCGTGGTAGCATTTCTATTTTACAAAGCTGGAATCAAACAATGAGGATGCTTTTCTAATCCACTGCACTTGAAATTCTGTGAAGGGGAACAGGAGAGATTGGGGGAAAGAGGGCATTGGTAGAAAGGGAAGGAAAATCTTGCACTAGCTAAAGGATAGTGCCAATTGAAGGATTACAAGGAAAAGGACAAGGAGCATCGTCTCCGTCCAGCTGCTCAGAATTTTGAGTGATTGAGACGACAGTGAGCAGCTGCTTATACTCCAGAATATAATCACAATCCCATTGCCAGGATTTAGAGATGGCCAAGAAACCACCAGGGAGGTGAAGGTCAGAAGGACAGAAATTCCAGCGAGGGTCAATTTAACATTACAGAGGCTTCTCCAATCATTGGAGACTGCACAGTGGGAATGGGAAAGAAATTAAGGCCCTGCACTTATCTACTCGGACCAGCCCACGCCCCAACTGATAGGCACAAAGAGAGGGCCAGTAAAAAGACTGACGAGCCTGTAAAAACTTTATGGATATTGTTGCAGTGGCCCACGGGGATTTGTTCCAATCGTCTGGATGGCCACTCCAAGGGTTGAACAGATGACGTGTGGGTTACAGAGCCGATAGGTCAGTGTCCTTTTATCCCGTTTGCTCACGTCTGCGATAGTTTATCCCAACTGCTTCGCTTGCAGGCAGCCGCATTCGAGAGCCTTAAATCACATGCCCACAAACATTCGTCTCATTTTCTAGTTCGATGTTAGATGTAGGAGCAAGGGGAATTGTGGGTATCTTTGTCTGCAGCTGGTGGGCTGGCTCTGATGAATGATTTCATCCTCAGCAGTTGCTTGGTGCATCACTATTCGCTCTGTATTCTGGTATTTGTTTGTGTAACGTGCAAAGGTTCTTATGGCCACGAGGAAGTTTAATTGCTGGTCATGGGTGAGACTAAGTGCTCGTGCACATTTAGTTTTTGACAAACATGAGCCAGCTGCTCTCGGGGCTTCCACTTGAGCTACAGTATCCAGTGATGCTGATTTGTTTAGTCATTCCTGTCTATATTCATACGCACATGCAAGATGTTCGGGATTTTCCATAGCCTGCTGGACAATGAAGCCGTTTCCCAGTCAGAAAAAAAACCCAGTCCCCTGACGAGATACTTCTGGCCACACACTGTAGCTTTCACAACAAACTCTGAGTTACATTTGCTTCTATTTTTGTGATTTTTCCGGAGTTTTGCAAACCGAAATGCAACCGTCCTCACGTATGTCGAACCCAAAGTGTTCATGTTGACACCAACACAACCAGAGAAACGCAGCCCATGGCCTGTCATGTCCTGTCAGACGAGCAGAGAGAGAGACAGCCTCTCACTCTGCTGAGTCCTATGACATTTACATACCACACTGCCCGGTACTGCAGGAATCGCCCTGAGGCTGTACCAGGCCCTGAATTTAGGACAGGCACTTTTTCTTTTTCTTTTTTCGACCGCCACCTCTGTTGTCACTAGCTCACCGGGGACCTGCTCACGCTTGACCAAAAAACGAACCTCAAACATGTACCTCGCTCCACTGCCGCCAGAACGGGCTGCTGGCTCGCGGATGGGAGACACAAAGCGTGAAAGGGAAAAAGACGAAAAAACATTCTATCTCCTCCCTCTCTCTCTCTCTCTCTCTCTCTCTCTCTCTCTCTCTTTTTCCCAAACTGAGCAGACATTGATTTTCACATTCTTTCTTTCAGAGCATCTCTATCTATCACCTGCACTCTTTTTGTCCCTAATCTGCACTTTTTTGACTTTTTAATATTTCCTCCCTGATGTCCATGTAGTTGCACTCCCCCACCCCCCCCCCCATCCTTCCTTTACCCCTCACTCTACCTCCCTCCCTCCCTCCCTCTCTCCCGTTATCTGCCTATGTCTCAGCTGAGCGGCCAATGACTCCCTATCGGCAAATTCATGAGATTGATCCTTTTTTACACGGGTGGGTTGACTTGCTAAAAGGGCCCCCCTCTCCTACTGCGCTCTCTTTTCCCTGATACACGGCTCCTACATGCACAGCACGCTATGTGGCACCCACGGCCCTGCCCTGTAAGACTCCGAAGCCCCTATCACTTAACATGCACTGGGCTCAACTCCCAGGAGGAGAGAGAGAGAGAGAGAGAGGGAAGCTATGGGAGAGCAGTGGGAGAAGGAGAAGAAAGCAGAGAAGCATCTGAGTGGAATACTAATAAAGACCAGCACTCGAGAAAAAAGGGAGCGGGGGGGGGGGGGGGGGCGGTGGCAGCATTCCGGTGCCACAAAATTACCACTTAATTTGATTAAATACGGTAGCATCTCCGTTTTCTCCTCTGCGCGTGTTTGCGTGCGTGAACGTGTGCGTCACGTTTCTGTGAATATGTGTAAGACTGTGTGTAAAGTGCGCCCACGGGCATGAGAAAGATACCGAGTTATAGAACTCTCCACTTAAGATATTCATACGCCTCCGGGGGCTTCGGGCCCTCCATTGTTTCTCCCTGCTTTTCTTTAATGTCTGCGTGCACGGGAATGTGTGCGTTCACACTAGTGTGTAGAAAGGGGGAGCAAGAGAGACGTTACATTAGCATGATTAAAAGGACAGTAACAAATGACTGCTGTCTCCGAGAAGCCATGTGACTATCACAACAGGATATAGGCGAAGTATATCAAGACACACACACACTCTCACTCACACACACACTCCCTGATGTTTTGACGTTCCTTCTTTACAAGAGATGGAGAAGCAGGGAATAGGCAATGAGTTATAACACTGAGCAACACAAACACACGCACACACACAACTATAGAACATCGTATATATGGCAACTTTGAGATTTCCCTCATATGCATATGCTGTGTATAGTATTTTAAGAGGCTGGGTCTGACTGCACGGGTTGTGTGTGTTCGGATGCATCAAATATTAATGGGCACATGGTCACTGGTTGAAGCCTCATTATCACAATTTCTTCTGGGAGAAGAATACAGAAAAGAGAGTTTCTTTCATTGCTACAACTGCTGAGTTGCAGGCAAAGGCGGCCGCTAAAAATAGCCTCAAGGTTTCCATGTGCCGTAAACCCGTTTGCATCTCCTCACGCTGGAAGGGAGGAAGTGGAAGAAGTGTATTTTTACACAGGTCGGGCTTATTATCATTCAGCCTCTATATGGACTATTTCTCTTCATTACAGCTTTTAATCATTTAGCCCAAAATTGCTTTGCTTGGTGCTGGAGAGTTCATTGGCTCGGCTTGCAGTAATACCCATCCTGAATGGATAAAGTCATTAATTCGTGCCTATCACTTGGCTAATGCTTACACATGGCTCTGCAATAAACCTTGCGCTGGCCAATTGCGCTCTTTTCCAATTCCACTCAGAAAAGAGGAAGAAGCAATAACCTTGTTCATGTTAGCATAGTGGAAAGAGCATGTTTCTATCTTTGCCCATGGCAGCCTTCAACTGGCGTTCATTAATATTAGAGGCAGAGGAAGAGAGAGCGAGTGCGAGAAAAAGAATCCGCGGTACATTAGCGACTAGATTTATTGACGTCTTTGCGCCGCGAATGTGGCAGGTGCTCTTAGGCTACTTGTGAACAGCGCGGCTCCCCTCGACTCCTGCCCTCCGGAGAGAAGTTTGGAGATTCGGCACGCACGCACATGCACAGGCGCTGCATTCTGTCAAGGTTGCTGAGATGTTGCAGGAACTTTGCGAACGTTCTCTGTCTTGTCAGGGCACAGTTTGCTGCCTCTCGCTGACAGCAGGCACGATATGATGGAGGGCTCGAGCTGCGCGGCGTCGCCAACGGCTGAAAATCACCTGCTAGACCTTTGGCCAGACCTTGAGAAAAGACTTGGAGACACTTCTGCAGTCCCGAAGTCATATTTTAGAATCTTTCCAATCAAAATGGTCATCCCTGAACAGCTGCTGTGAGACTGAGGTTTACACACAAGGACAAAGAGGAATCAACAAACCACCTGAGCAACACGAGCTTAAAAGAAACACTGCACCATTAATATGATATGAATCGTGAAGCCTCTCTTTGGCTGCCTGTCTCTCATCTACAGGCCCAGAAACACACTGTCCACCTCATTGTTTAGACCCATCTACATACAACCAAAAACAATGTTATACCTCTGTTGTGTGCAGCACGCTCTATGACACACTTGTGGTTTTGTATGGTGTCACTATATGAATCCGTCCTGCTCAAATTACAAGAGCAGGCATGGAAATATGAGATTGTTGCCAGCGGATGAATGTAATGTACTGTATACAGTGCAGGTTCCATAATAGTCTCGGGTTTCTTACACGGGAGCACCGCAATATTCATTTCTTGGCCCTTCCCCGAGCCACAATCAAACCTTTTCAACCCAGCTCATATGTCTCTCACGGGCCTGTGGCAAACAGCGGGCTCCATCACTCACTGGACGGGGGGAAATGATGTATGGACGACGCACCGGTTCGATACCATTTAATTGTATTAGGCCTAAAGTATGAGATTAGTCTTAGAATCTGTCCAGAAGAAACGGGGATGCTATGTGAGCGCCGGCGGTAGCGTATTAAATTGATGTGAATCCGACACAGTCGAGAGGGGGGGAAAAGCCGACTCTGGTCTCAGGAGATAATGACAGCCTGGTTTGTTTCTGCAGGTCAGCCGGACCATCGCAAGGCTGGGATAGGTGTAGACATTGATGTGTCCAAACAATTTACCCCCACCCGCCCGTCACTAAATATTCCATGCAACTTGATTTCCATCCCCATACCTCGCTTAAAGCTGACCAAGCTCTGAGACAACTTGTCTGGTGTGATGGTTCGGAAATAAATGAGAAAAGGGAAGGGGAGAATAAATCACATTTTCATTGGATTTGGTAGTGAGGGATCCAAGGCGAGAATCAAAGGAATGAGCTCCGGCTATGAAACACCATCTATTCCTGGATTGTGTTTGTCCTATATTTCGGGGAGTTGCTCTGTCGCTGCATGGCATAAACAAACATGCTACAGTAGAAGTGCTATATAAAAGAAAAAAGGAGAGGACGAGCCTTTCTTTTCAGTGAGCTCCACAGAGCCAAAGTACAATACTCAAGGATCCATACTGTGCTGCCTCATTTATCTGTTGCTTTATTTCACACAGAGCACATTGTGTCATCCTTTAAATTGCCTCGAACAAAGCTTTCCCCCCCCGTTAGTGTGTTGTGCACGAGTGGGAGTGTGCAATGACATACGAACGTGCCAACCGGTCTTCAACGCCGCGCACAGATTATGTAATTCAAACAAAGAAGCATTCCGGGGGCCTCTTAATCTCCACCAATCGATTGGCGCTGTGGATATCATAGCGAGACAGGGAAGCCCACCAAATATTTAATGCATAACAAACATATCTGCCGCTAACAGCTGAGTATGGATTAAGCCATCTTCCCTGAAAAAGTGAGCGCGTATTTACTGACACAAACAAGCTAGGGAGCATATTACCGAGGTACACATTTCTCAGTGCCAGCACATGAATTTTAAATTGGACTCTATGGAGGAGCCAAATGGCTGCGGCGGTGACATTTGTTGGAAAAGAGGGGAAAGTAAACAATACTGTGTCATTCGAGGCTTCTGAGGTAATGATTACCAGATTGAGAGCTTAATCTGAACCCCTAAATAATGATTATCTTGACTATTAGGGCTTGAAAGGCAAAACAAATGTGTTCCTTAATACTAATATTTATTTTACCGACATGCAGTAAATCTTAAGCCATCTGTGCGACGGCATTTCTCCCGATGTCGGCGTTTGTTTTCTTCTTCTTCTTGTACTTTTCCTCCTTTACTATTTGAGGACATTTTGATAGAAGAGCACCCGCCACTGGTAAACAGGAAAAACAAATGGGCTCTGAGCTCGTGGATGTTGATGGGTATTGTTTTTTATTGATTTCCATTGGCTGAGGAGCCAGTGACAGGGAGTCTCCACTCATCAGGACGGGTTATCGATTGGCTGAGGAGGAGCAGCAGGGGGTGCGCGAGGGGTCGAGCGTGCAAGGGGTAGGGGGGTGGAGAAACAGTTGGAATGCGGCCGGTTGGAAAGTGTAACGCACAGCCCTGATCTCCGACACCGGTAATTAACGGGTGAAATGTGGTCGGTTTCTCCTCAGAATGGAAAAGGGCTGCCGCAAAGTCAACACTGTGCTTGTGTGAAGAAACTGTCTCACATCCAAGAGCACTTACAGGACGCATGTCTCCTGCAGATGTCCATCCACTGCACCGCCTGCTACGTCAGGTGGACGGTCACAGTCTCTGCTCCGGCGCCCGTCATCACTCGTGAATAAAATACAGCCTTTGATGCAGTACCTGTACTCGCTCGTGAGCAGTGCGTGTAATAGCTTGAGTTTTTATAGAACTCCATAAATAAATCCATATACCGGTGTCCCTCGAAAATAACCATCACTATGTTTTAGACGTCGGCACGTAGAGGACACTGGCACACTCGGAGGGAGGTGAGACAGATGACATTTTGAACCCCCGCAAGGACTGAATCATTACAAGCACCTCCCCACTTGAAGTGTGGCGGGATCAGCAATATTTCACACTGACAGAAGGACCCAACAGCAGGCGTCCGCACACAAGCCCGACTCCTCTTCTCCCTCTATCTCGACCCCCCCCCCCCCCCCCCCCTTTATATTTTGGGAGTTGCCAGATTGGATCAAAAAGAACAGCGAATTCAAAGGTACTCTTTGACACTATCACAAACTTTTCCACTTCATACACACACAAACACACTCGAACACACAAAGAGGACGCGAGAGTGTGTGATTAGAAACTCCACAGATTGTCCCGACATTCGTCTTCATGTTTCTAATCAGCGGCAGAATGTAAATGTGTCTTTGGCTCCAGCTGGAGTGATAGGACCAGAATCAGTATGTGTCTGCTCAACACCAGCGTGTTTAGAATGCCCGCTGAGTGCCCCCTCTATCTATCTCCCTCTCTACTCTCCTTTCTTCTTCCCCTGACTTGGTTGCTGATGTATGGGTAGAAGGCGCAACATTAGGGCCCCGGTTCAGCTGATTGAACCCATTAGCCGAAGAGTCTTGCTTTCATCCCGGCACCCATTTGATAATGCCTTATCGCCCCAACAGCTCGCTTGCACAGCCCCTCGCATCCCACAAAGAAGATGAGCTTGATTGCCCTGAACACTCGGCTCTTAATGCATTTCATTCCGTTATGTATTTATTGATGTTTGGGCCAAAGCCTTTCTTCTACTTCAGGACCCTTGAATAGTGCGTCTTTCTTTGCTGCGAGTGCTTTTTATGAGAAACACAAGGAGCCTTGTAAGTTTACATTTGACTCTGGGGCAAGTCCCCCCCCCCCCCCCTTACTGCTTTCTTGCACCACAGAAATTAAATGACTTGGAAGTAACGTCTCTGTCTTTGGCTGCGTGTCTGTACATTGTAATTCCCCAAACTATCGAGGCGTATTAGCTTTGGAAGCCGCTGACATGGAAGGATGTTTGCTGACAGAGATCACACTAAATCACTTAGGAGGAGACCCTCTCTTTGTCTCCCCATGCCAAGAAGAGGACACCTTCACTTGGGTGGCCTAGATCGCCTCCTTTGAATTAGGCTTTGCATCATGTCTTCCCAGGCTGGATGGTATAAAACGTTTGACAGATTAATTTGCGGTTGTGTCTCACTGAGCTGATCATGTCACAACAACTGGCAAGAACTGGCAAGGTTCCTAAAGAATTAATCAAGAATCCAGAATTAATCAAAAAAGTAAACAAATAACATATTTCTTTCGTTTCTATTGGTGTTAAAATGGCATTTAGAAAATTTGCCAAGATTTCAAATCAACCTTATTCTTCAGACCTACTCAAAATTAAGCTTTTGAAATCATTCTAAACTCTGCATCCAAAATGATGCCACTATCAGCAACCATGAGCGGTGACTAATACCATTTGCTGGGATCAATTAGGCTGATTGGCTTAGGCTCTGTCTTGGCCGGCCCAGGGGGTTGGCAGTTGCAGACAAGTTGTCCAATTAAGTGAGCACAAGCATTTGCCAATAATGGCTGAATAATGGGCCTTAAGGGAGCGCGATTCATCTCGAATGTTAGGCACCGGGGGAAGCATCCATTGAGTGTGTAAAAAAAACATAGATTTCTCTTTTCAGATCACAATCAATATCACCCCCATGGATTTGACAATGGCCTTGATGAAGGATTAGACTGTAAAGATGTTGGTGTCCTGGGTTGAAGCCGATAGTTATTTTCAGACCCGCTTCCCCCCCGCGTGGACAAGTCGACAAATGTCAACATCTGCTCTTCAGAAAAAGGGAAGACGCATTTAGACTCTGGTTAGCATTTTTTTTACTTTGAATGACAGATATTTGGTATATTTAGCCTTCACATGCTACATTTGACTACCTGCTAATATAATGCCTTATTATTAACTTAGTGATTTGTGTGATTGAGGATTGTTCCAATTGTTTCAATCCTGATGCTGTCTGCCAGTGACCCAAACTGCCTCAACGTTATGCATGTATGTACTTCAAACTTGTTCAAAAGGAAAATTACTTTCTTTTCTATTTCTCCCTCAAACTTTCATTTCTGACTCCAGAACAATAGTCAATAAGTCGTTGAAAGGCTCTAATTTCTCCTGACATCACATCCAGCGCCTCATTCCCCGCCCCCGCCCCTCCCTTTCACTCTCTGTATCTCTTTTGTTGACGTGCCTAATACTGTCTAATCGCATGTGAGTAGCTGTAATTTAATGCTTCGGGTGTGGCGTGTGACATTCGCGTGATTAATCTCTCCCTGTCGAACGCCGGTTAGTGCCGCCACCAGATCGCGGGCCCCCGGAGTGGGAGACGCCACAGCGGGGACAAAAGGGAAAGTTATGGGAGAGATAGAAGGAGATGAGCTGGATGCATTTTCTTTTCCCTCCTCTATTTTGGCAGTTGGCTGAAGTACTACCACAGATTCACTTCCCTCAAACACCTGCCTCTCTCTCTCTACACATGTAAATTGCTACTTGGTACCACCGCACTTGGTTACCTCCGATTCTGCCGTCTATCTCTATTCAAATCTCAGTCTGCCTCGAGTCCCTCTGTGTGCATTGTGCAAAGGGGAAGCAGCATTTCTGTCAGCTGGGGGTCAGCCACAAAGCGGACAGCGTTAACATGGAAATGCACAACCTGCACATTTGTGTGAGCTTACCCGTTCCCCTGCGCACACGTTCCCTCGTCGATACTTAAGCTGTCAATCACAATGCATGGGAAATGGGAGCTTTCAGTGCCGCAACAGGCTGGAAATAACACAAATCCCCCCCCCCCCCCCCCTCTCTCTCTCTCTCTCTCTCTCCACTATCTCCTTCTCCTCTCCATCCTCTCCACCTTCGCCTCGACCAGACAGTCTGTCCAGTCTCCTTGTTTATCCTCCTTTGGAACATTCTATAATCCCTCTTTCACACGAGGGTACTTGTTTCTTTATGTACCTACTATATTGGTTGCCAGCAGATAATTGTTTAGACGACACATTGTCGTTTTAGTGAAGATTTAAAACTCAAGGCTCAGTGGCGAGCGAGGCGAGCCGGTGACATATGCAGCCTGAATCTCATTAAATACATTTGAACGACAGGGCTGCATGAGATTTTGCTGACCATAATGCCTTGCAGTTACCAGCGGGTCATGATGGGAGAAAAAGCAATTTGCTGCGGCAGGGCTCGATGGCCTCGTGAATCAAGCCAATATGGACAAGGCGAGAGCAGTTAAGAGACCGGGACGCGATGCCTGGAGATTTCACTTATTGCTGCTCTGCCGTTGTCTCGGCGTCATCGACTAACAGGTCGGACTCAACAGGTTTCTGTCGTTTGTGACTTTATTGATAGCGATAATCTGTTAATGTTAACGGGGGGAAATACGACACAGCAGGAGGATGCTCTGGCTTGTTTGCCTCAAAACAACAACAACCTGTTGGCTACGGGCTGTCAACAAGACCGGAGTTAAAACACCTGTCATACCCCCACTGCCAATCCCTTCCTGGTAGGTAGCACTGCTGCTCAAGCTGCTAATGATAATGATGGCAATCAAAACATTGGCACTAATGCTGTTAATAGCGATGATGGCGCTAATGAGGACACTACCTGGGAGGGTGTTTGCTTAAGCTGTTTTTCTGTCGTCCCCTGTGGGACCAGAGAACGAGGGCCTGATATCCAGTTGCAGCAAGTCCCCCGGTGGTCTCCTGGACGTCCTGAAAGGCCCTCAGCTACGCCGGCTATCCGCTAATACGCGCCGCTAATTACAAACAGGGGAAATGAGGTAACACCGGGAGTGTCACGCGGGGCTGGGATACGCACCCCTGACTACGTTTCCTCTCCTCAACTGCTTCCTCCCCGGAGGTTCACGGCAACTTTCTAAACAGCAGTTTTTCAAGTTTTCTTACTGTTGTTAGGTTGTTTTTTTTTTTATTTGAAAACACACAAATGCGGATGAAGTAGGAAGGAAATGGAAGGAAAGGCATGTTGTTATTCTCTCTAGTGCTCAGTTTCTCTGTGTGGCAATTCAAACCGGAAATATTAGTTTGCAAAATGTCTGCTTAAATCGTCGATGTGCCAGTGGAGAGGAGAAAAGCAAAAAAAGAGACAGAAAAGAGCTCTGAAGCTTGTCCATGTTGATAAAAGCTATTTATACTCTGTCTTTTCTATCTCCTAACAAACGTTTGAGGGACGAAAGGGGGTGGGAGATTACATTGTAGTGGGACCACCTTTGTAATGCTAAATCTCATTCCTAATCTGCCAGTATTGATTGGCCATCACAGGCATCCATTTACAAAACAGAGGATTGTATGTGAATCTGGGATATAGGGGAGAGAGAGAGAGAGAGAGAGAGAGAGGGGAGGGAGTGTGTACACGGCAATACAAGGCACTCCCAAATGGCTAACACTGGATCAAACCAAAGCCAGCTTCACTGAGCCTTTGCAGAGAGAAAATAGCAAACTGAGGATAATGCCGCTTTCCCACTCTCATGTACTGTTCCCACCGCCACAAGCATAAGGGAGAGCATAATCACCAGAGCAAGACAGACCTTATAAAAAAGAGAGAAAAGGGTAGAAATGAGCCCTCCTGCCTCCATTTTGGCGCGAATATCTGGCAGTTGCCCTTTAAGAGCGAGTGTCTGCAGGGTCCAATTGGAGACGGGAGCCCAAAATCCCCTGTTTGGTCATTAAAAGCGGTTTCTAGAATGGCATCCATCTGCTGCACCCTCATTACTGCCGTGAGTGATGGTGGTAATGCTCCTAAATACGGCGCTGGCAAATTGTCACCGTGACCCTTGACTCGGGAAGTGGACACAAGCCGGCTAATGATGCCAGAGCGTGGACAGAACTGAGCCGTGGGTTCCCCGACTTGGACTCGATGCAGACAGTCGCATCATTAAGCCCGAGCGACTCGCCCTCGGTCCGCGGTGTTTGCCCCTTCCGGGTCGATTGTGTGTCGACACCTGCATCAACATGAAAGGTGCCGCTAACGTGCAGGCGAGGGGATTCGCCCATCGCAGTGGAAAACGTCAATCAATGCTTCTCTTCCCACTCCCCCCCCCCCGCCCCCCGCGACCACCCCCCACCCATCCACCCCTCGGGACCTGAATCTTTTCTCCGCTGCCTCTGACAGATGGAAAAACTCTCTCAATGTGTGAAATGAGTAATAAAGCGTTGCTAAAGAGCTAAGCTGTGACTCAGCAAACGGCACATTCACAGCACAAAAGCCTTTTTTGCACGGCAGCCATTTTGATTTCACATCCGCGGTGTGAAGTTGAGGCCGGCGTATCTGCCCCCCCCCCCCCCCACCAGAATCAGAATCTCTCCACTGCTCCGAGTTTTATTTTTTCTACTTCTCTCAGCTCTCCTCTAAATCAGCCCAGCCGCCCCCCCCCTCCCCCCTGCCTCCACTCTCCACCCCGAGCTGCAGTGTTCACTCCCATTAATTACCTGCTTACAGAGGCTCGACATCAGTCCTGCCAAGACACCAGCAGAAATAGAGCGCCAGAGAGAGTCACCCATGTTTTTTGGAGGCTTGTGCAGAATAACTTACCACCACAGGAACACACACACACAGACACGCACCGACACACACACACACATTTTCAACCGCTCCTCGTTGTTTGCTTCGCACTCACAAGCGGCGCCGACAACAAACAACTTCATATGCATGCAGCTATGAATATGAATATGCAAATAGATACAGTAGCATCTAAAACAACACAAACAGACTTGTGCATGTGCGTACACACACACACACGCACACACACACTGATAATACTCCTAAGGTGGGAGGTACCCTGACTGTTTACCTGGTGGAGAAAGAAGAAATATACAGTACACTAAGGACTAATGAGCTCATCATCTGCAGCCCAATCCCCCAAGCATAAAACTCACAAACACACTCACACAAACACCACGCAAACAACCAGACCCCCCCCCCCCCCCACCTCCTCCTCCTTCTCCGTCTCTGTTGCTTCCCTTCTTCCGCCGCCTGTTTCGTCACTTTTTGCAATTCCTCCTTGTGCTTCTTACTTCTCCTCCTTCCCTCCTCTTCTTCCTGCCTTTTTTTTTTTATAATTTTTTTTATCGGTGTCTCTCTCTCTCTCTCCCAGAGGCGTATCCCAGGGAGCCTGACTGACCCAGCGGCTGTTTGTTTGGAGTGCAGTTGATAGGGCACACGGGTTCCTCGGGGCCAACGCGATGGAGGACGAGAACAGAGGCGCACAAGGTGACGGGGTTGTGCGAACGCCTGGTTGTGGACGTCACAGGGCGACGTGGTGTGTGTTGTGTTGTGACTGTTTAACTGAAGCTTGGGTGACACCGGTGCAGGAGAAACCCTTGATCCTCAGCTGTTGCCATATTCTACCCTGGAGCTAAAGTTTCTCAACCCCCTCAACCAAGGTGACCTACAGTTCACCTCTATTAGAAAAGTACTGGGAGATACAATGTGGGAAGTGAGTTTAATGCTACAGGCTGCGATGTGGTTTAAATCCTCCATCAGGATCCACACATTTCATAATAAGATATAAAATATTGATAGAAATGGGATATGGAAATTTTTCAGGAAAATCTAATTGAAATCAGTTTCCTGGGTCAAAATATCTGAACATATTGTCAGTGGTGGACACATTTATATCATATCAGTATATATACATACAGCCCAACATTAATGCAGGTCTGGGGTCACAAGACACTGATAGAGTGCGTTCGAAGAGTGATTTCCATAAATCGAATTAAATGGAAATAGCTTATTTTAGCCATAACGGTCAAAAAATGGTGTTTCAATTTAGATTTTCTCTGTCCTCACATGACCCCCACGACAAATTAGCAGTAGTCTCAGCAGGCCAATTTGCCGAACCACAGGAAACACTAAATCATGTGCAAATAAATAACCTACGTTCGCTTCCACCTGAAGATAACAGGAGCTGCGAGTCTATTTATTATGAGGGTCAGAGGCTTAACATTTCCCTGATACAGGAAGTTGTTTGGTAACTTTGAAATGGCTGAATATCCTTGGAGATTCTCCCCCGCGTGAGAGACGGGTAAACAAATCAAGTTTTAGCAAGAAGCACACGCACGTCTCCGTGTCTGACAGGCGAGCATCAACCAGCAGGCTGCCTTTTTAAAAGCTTTTATTTATTCCCAAAGTTCCACACAACAGACCGAGCAGTGATTGACAAACAGCAAAACTCTGTTGGACACGGCGATTTGTCATGTCGCTGCGGAAACACACACACACACACAAATACACACTTGTTCCACATGACGGCTACACAATAAAAGGGACACCCTAATCCCATAGAAGGTGTCTTTGTGGTATATGAGGCTGTGGCACTGCGGTCCGCTTCACTTTGCTGGTAATTATCGGCGTCTGCCGGGGGAGACGGAGACACTGATGCTCCATTACAAAGTGCGGGAGAACGAGTGAGGACACGGAGGAGAGGAGAACAGACCGGGACCAAAGTCGGGAAATGAAGGGATGTCATTACGAGCAAAAGAGCGAGAGGAGTTTTGAAGAAGAGACGGTGCACTCGATGGCTATTTGTACGAGAAAGAGAGCCTTCAGAAACTAATCCAGCTCCGTCCCGCGAGGCCACAGCCTGTCAGCGACGACCAATTGGCGACCGCGGAATGAACCAAACCCAATTCTGAGGGAAAGGAATGCAGTAGACTCTCCAATTCAATTTCATTATTCCACCTTTAATTACTCGCCCAATTTGGGGGCCATAGCATGCCTTGATTAAAACGGACACTATTTAATAACCCCCGGCCCCCCTCAAAGAGGAACACACCTTGAAGATGGAATAATTAAAGCGGCGGGGAGATAAGATTCATATCGTCCCCCCTCTCTTACTCACTCCCCGCAAATTGGATGTGCTTTAATAGGAGAGGGGAGCAAGGGGGGGGGGGGGGGGGGGTGTGTATAGAAATGGATTTGAGAGGGAATAAGTGTGCAGTGTAAGGATTTGATGGAGCCAGGTTCAGGGAGAGGAGGGACATTGTGCAAATGTGGAGAATGCCCCGATTTGACCGATTTGAGGTGTAAAAGTTGCACTGATTCCCGTGCTCCCTGTGATGTGAAGGGTAAACAGGCGGGAGAATGTGGGCGGGTGAGCCGGGTTGACTTTGCATGTGTCCAGTGGTGCACCCCCCCGGGGAAGGCTATTTAAAGACAGGGACAGACCCGCGCTCTCCGTCTTTACTCTCCTACTAAGAAACCGAGGGGAGAGAAGTGGGGCAGGACGTTTTCAGTTTCCTCCACACAAACACACACATATGAGCTGATGAGGAATGTGCATCTGCAGCTCTCATTGGCCTTTTAAGGGCTCTTTGCGTTGGGAGGGGAACCAACCGGACGTGTTCGCACCTCTGGCTGATCTGCTGCTTTTTATGGCCGGTTTTTAACAAGGTTACTGAATCCATACGTAGCACAGTTTCCAAACCAGAGGAGTTTCCTGCGCTGGGGCAAAAGTGTGTTGTACATGAGATAGAGGCTGTATCCCATGCCTTGTGTGTGTGTGTGTGTGCGTGCCACTGTAACAGCCACTAACCTGTGCGCCCTCATGGCCTCACCTAGTGTGAGCGCCACGGCTCGTTAAGCTGGCAGGGATGATAGGGCCCGACATGTATTTACCGTACCCACGCATAACGCGCCCAAATGGCCCACTTTGGCCAGCAGCATCCCCTCCAGCCATTTCACGACTCTCACTCTTTTGACTCCTTTTCGCTTCCATTACACCGCACAACCCCCGCCGACTCCCCACCTCGCCTCGTGTCTCCTTTTCATCCCTAGGCCGTTCTTTCCTGGTCAGAAACAATTAGTGTCATACCTGGCTATGAGGCTGGAAACGTGGGGGGGGAGGTGCATGTTTCACTACCGTGCAAACAGCCTTTATCTTATCTCATCATCTCCACGAGGATCCAAGGAAGAGCAGTGTCTGGAAACTTTGTGCAATTTGAGTAAACAGGCAGCCCAGCGCTCTGGGACTCATCAACGTAAGTGATGTCGTAAATCATGACAACAGCACGACAACAACAACTGATTCTACAGTTCTGGGTTCGAGTCGATCTTCCCCTGAACTTTGAATAAACAAGCAAACAGCTGTTTGTGAAGAGGTCGGTCTGAACTTCACTCACGGCTCAATTGCTGCAGGTCACTTTTGTTCAGTTTCAGAAAGCAAAGCTGCAGCCACAGGCCAAACAGAGAGCCCACTCCAGACGGCCAGGTGCAGAACAGGGAACTGCATTAGAAAGATATTAAAAGTCCAAGTTTGTTAAGTAATTACCGTGACGTGGCATTCCTCTGGTAATTAAATGAACACACTCCACTGCTGCTGTATCCCGTGCAGCCTCACAACACCTCATCACATCACTCGTCGAGTCACGAGGGCTCACATTCGCGGATGTGTCTGCGTGTCAAAGGCTTGTATTCGACACTTGAATACAAGCCTGCGAAAAAACATAAAAGCGGTTTTAACATTTGCCGAGACCTTGCCGATGTGCATCGCGCCGCTCTAACGACTGTCGAGAGCGAGCCGAATGCAGCCTTCAGTCGGGAATCCGGAGTCAAGGGTCCTTGAAAGCAGCGAGGGGGCCTGCGTCCATATTTTAAAATGACACACTTGCTCGGTTTTGGATTTACAGACAAATTATAGAATCAGGGACCGAATTATCCACCTTCGTCTGCTGGGTTTGTGTGCAGCAGAAAGGAAGATTAATTCAAATTTCATACGTGGTATTTTTTTAAAAGGCCCTGTCAGAGTTCTTTTAGACGATGATCAAAATGAATGAAGCAGGGGGAGAGACTAATGTGGATAGATAGTTGGAAAGAGCGGGGGGGGGGGGGGGGGGAGACACAGCAGGCAACCCTGGGCTCAAGCAGATCAGCGCTGTCTGGGTCAGCACATCTGAAGTTAAAGTCAGTCCTAAATGGGTCTTCAAACGCCCTCAAATGAAGCCGACAGACAGCGCTGACCTTTGCAAACTACTGTCTGCGATGGAGAGAAGTCGGAAAAGAGACGGAGCCGCCGGAAAAAAAAAACCCGCCGCGGCTCCAGTTCCCTCTAATTTACTAACTTTTCAACTCTTCTTCAGAGTTTAGCAGAACCCTGGGGAGGCTAAATGAGAAGAGGAGTAGGTTCTGTGTTGACTCCCCCAACCCATCGCACTTCCGATGTTTGCGATGTGTTTCAAAAATCTAGGTTGCAGCGAGTGTGGGAGTTGGAGAGTGGGGTGTTATTTGGAGCTCACAGGTTTTTTTCTCTTCCTTCCCCCTGCTCTGCGCAATTAAATTTAATGACACGAGCGCTTGTCTAAATAGTTTGAAGTGATTTAGATTCGCACTGGCGAATTGAAAGCCGGCGAGGGCCAAGGTCGGAGGCCCGAGATGTCACATCTCTCCTCACGTTACATAATTTAATGACCCGGAGCGTCAGTTCGTCCCAAAGAGTCTCCGAATCAATTGAGATTTGAAGCAGGAGGAGGGAGAGAGAGAGAGAGAGAGACGAGGAAAGGGGGAGCTAAGGCGATGATTGCCCGAAAAGAAAGAAATGAATTTGGAATGTTTCTCATCTGTGCTCCGCCGCGAGAGTCCATCACTCTGGCCTTTTAATTGGACGGTGAAAAAGTTATTTTTGGCCGCTCTGACCAATGGTTTGGCTTAAAATACGCCAGGATCATTTCTCACGTGTCAGAAAGACTCCCCCCCTCACTGGGATGAGAAGCAAGTCGCCGCTCTGCCCCTAACCTCATCTTATCTCTCGGGTTTAACGAGGATGTTACGAGGAGAGTCCTGGAGACGGAGACGGACGCTCGGCAGCTCTTCATAAATCTGTCCCGAGCGGGGCGGTGCATGAGTTATCTGTTTATGCGTGACATGTCTTGGCTGAGGGAATGGGTGTCAAGCGAGCAGGTGGGGCGGTCATCAACGGAGACAATTAAACACCTCGGAGGCACTCAGCCAAATCTTCCCTCTGTCCCTTGTTCCCTATGTGTGTACCCTTCCTCAACCCCCCCCCCCCCCCACGCGCTCTTCCCTCTCCGCCCTCATCTGACAGATGATAATCCAGTGGGAGCACGGGGTCACGGCCTGACAGGGAAGGGCATCATCAGCTGTGATAACCATCGCCGGACACAGACGGTCAACAACAAGTTGGCAGCTGAGAACAACAACAACAGACGTGGAGAGAACTTTTCAAAGGCACGCACACACACACACACAGCTCCCCCGGGGGTGGGGGGGTGGGGGTTTTAGTCCCAACCTCAAACACCAGGGAGATCTTTTTTTTTGAGTGCGTGCGTGTGCATTAACGCTGAATCGGCGCTTTGCAGATGAAGGGTGGCACGGGTACACTCCCTGATCCGGCCGAGGGACACTGCTTACTCATCCTAACTCGACTCCCCCGTGCACAGACACACAATGCGCCGGCGAGAGACAACAACAAAAAGCGTATCCCTGCCCGGTCGGCCTCGAGGTCAAACGGGTTCTCAGTTTCCCCCCCGGCATCGACTCCAATGCTCCCTAATTACAGCGAGTTGATGGGTATTATTGTAGCCTCTCTAATTGCTGGAAGATTCTAGAAGGGCAAGGAAAAAAAAATTACTTGTGTCACTTTGGCAACCTCAGAGGAGGGATTATAGTCCCAAACTGGAGGGAGGGGTGGTGGTGGGGGGGGGGGGTGTCACGAATGGGGATCGACTGTCAGCGCAGCTAATTATCCCCGTTGAAAAGAGCAAAGCTTCATTTCCCCCGGACTTACGTCGAGGGGAATCATTTGCGGCGACCTCATCCCCGACTTCACGAGAAGACACAGTAAATTCACAATATAACAACCCCCCCCACGCCCACCCCACCCCCCACCCCCTCTATTCTTCCCGACTGTCTTCAGCCTGCCTCTCATTTTGACGCCTAATTCCAGTGTTTTCATTTCAGAGGCACGAGCTTAATTCCAATGCATAATAGCGCATTACAAGGGGGGTATCGGCGACAGCGGCCCACACGCGTCACACTGACACGTGGGATAAACCGTGTAAGCTGCCGCAACCCCCGCCCCCCACCCCCCCACCGGCTCCAGTAGTCGACAGCTTCCAGGACGGTTTTCACGTATTAGCGAATCTTTGAGGCCACTCGTGTCTTCTCCTGCAGCGTGAACCAAGTTCGGAGTGAATGCAACACGTCAAGGTCAAAGCCGGGGGAACTCGCGTGATCGATTGCTAACGCGATTAGTGACACACCGGCGCTCAACCGCAGGCTACGCAGGCGCTCCTGGAGGTGCTGGTAACGGGGGCTGCCTCTTCCCGTCACACCCAGCTGCATGTGAACCCGGCAGCAGACGTGTGTGCAGGTTAACGTGGAGCTGCCCATGGACCATAATCCATTTAAGACCGTAAACACGGAGGAGGGGGGGAAAACATTTACTGTCATGCAGCACTTGCCACAGCCGCTACATCATCTCCCTGTCAGCAGCACACACACACACACACACACACACACACACACACACACACACACACACACTGAGACACACACACACTGCAGGTCTCCATGAAACCACAGCAGCTCCGGTCGTAGTGTCCCTCACATCCCCCTCAGGCTGCTACCTTCTAATCAACCACAGTTACGAGACTCTCACTCTCTAATAAACAAGCTCATAAGATTTTTTTTCCCCCCACCATATTTTCACCGACCCACATTTTGCGAAGGTGCATCGAGAGGCTAAAAGCCTTAGGATTTCCAGAAGGACTTGTTATACAGGCGTACTTTGCTTGTGAGAAAAACAAGGACTTTGCCGCCAACTTCCTTTTACAACAGACCTTCGATGATTGAAAGAGCCATCTTCATCTTCGATTTATTTTCCTTTTTATTTATTTTGTCGATTTAAACCCGTCACCCGAAAGCTCTTCTCGCCACAGAGCGAATGAGGAAGACGAGTGGAAAGTGTCTGAGCTGCTGATCATTGGAGTCAAAAAAGAAATAAAAAAGATGGAGGAGGGGGATTCAAATTCGTAAATTGAGTTTGGAAAAAATCCACCCAGAACAGGAAATGTATTAATAGAAGAAACAACGATCATGTAGGATCGTGATATAGAGTTTC
Source organism: Platichthys flesus (assembly GCF_949316205.1). Taxonomy (NCBI): domain Eukaryota; kingdom Metazoa; phylum Chordata; class Actinopteri; order Pleuronectiformes; family Pleuronectidae; genus Platichthys; species Platichthys flesus. Next base: position 11,165,729 of record NC_084968.1, read on the forward strand.
TGCATCACGTCCAGAGCTCCGACAGTTTGGTGTTAATCCGCCGGCGGCCGTGCGAGGTGAATAAGGCCACGCGGCCTGGCAGCGAGTGGCAGGCCAAGGTCAGAGACTTGTTAAAAAAAAATAAAAGTTGACATTGACACACTCAGGTTCCCGAAGCCTGTGGACTCGGACTGCGGTGATTCGGTGGCTTCGTGTCCTGCTGCTCCCGTCGCGGCATGCAGGTGACAGTGTAAGTCAACGTGATGCACGGTGCGTGGGTGGGAAGGGTTTAGATGTGACACCGGGAGAGAGAGAGTCAGAGAAATAGAGTGGGACGAAGTTTCCGTTGCACTCACACACTCTCTCTCTCTCTCTCTCTCTCCCCTTCCCCGTTATGCAAACCCCCTCTTGTCACACTCCGGCGCTCTCAGACCTTAACTTCTATTATTAGAGGAGGGCTCTCCAGCTACCCGCTACTCCTCAGGATTCTCATCTGCGGCGGCCGCCACGGGCACTTGCCGCCAAAACTCCGCCATCCTCCTCTCAAACAGGGAGGCACAATCTAACAATTGAGTCGCCACTTTACTCCTGAAGGAGAAAACACATCACAAATGCATGTTTTTACTTTTTTTTTGTCTATTCAGTTCAATACAGCGCAAATATCAGCCCCCCCGACAGCCAGGTATTGTCGAAAAATGTCGAGATTGATTTTTTCCCAAGTAGGAGCTGCTCGTTCGACCTATATTTCCACAAGGATAAGAAGTGAATAATCAAGGTTGAGGGGAGACATGGGGGTTTGTTTTATCTCATCTTATGAGTCATGTGACGCTGCCTGGACGACGTCACTGGCTGAAGCTCGATAAATAGATATGAAGGGATAGTTGTGATGATAATGGGTGTTGTGGTTATGGCAGAAGGGCAAAACCACAACAAAGGAACCATGGTGTTATCTGATCAATGCATATTGTATCATATATTATACTTTTCCTTCAGCTGTCATATGCATCTTTGATCAAACACACAGAGAGACACACACACACACACACATGCAAATCTCAGCCAGACGTACAAGAAATAATAACCTCGAAACTTTCCTCCATAGCTGAACATCTCACAGCAGCAGAACACTGCTACAAGACATCGTCAGAGTTATTAGTCTATTATTAGGAGCAGAGGCAGCCGACCCCCCCCGTCCTCCCTCCCTCCCTCCCTCCCTCTCCCGTTCCTGCCGACACAGTGCTGTCATCATAGATGACTGGCTTCTAATTGGAGAGAGAGGAGGCGGCCATATCCGTGTTTCACACGCTGCGAACGGCCGCCGAGTCGCGAGAATCAAAATTTTCAATTAAATAAGCTCCAAAATGCCAGCAATAACATTTCTCTGGGAGGTGGCAGGCTGATTACTCTGTGAGTCACAATGAGGCTTCTGCATAAACAGATGATTACCACGAGACATCGGGGGGGTGGAACAAAGAGGGACCCTCTCTTCTCCGTCTCTCTGCGCCTTTAACAGTTGGCACCTACTTTTTTATTGTTTTTAGATTTCTGCTCGCACTGGTTAAAGAAAGAGGGGAAAAAAACAATATGCAAGCGCACACAACCGAAAACACACACACACACACACTCAGAGGCTCTCACACACAATAGCCTCACGCACACACTGGGAAAGTGGAGAGAAGGGAAAGTGAGGCAGCTGTGAAAACATTGCTGCTCGGTATCAGAAGAGTCTTGAGAGGAAATATGGTGCAATTTTTCTAACAGCTCTCGGCCTGTCAGGGTGAGTAAGTAAGGAGAGAACTGTCCGGTGGACCTTTACACTCGGCACACACACACAAACACACACACACACATTGCACATGCACTCCCACATTCAAAACCCCGGTGTCACGGAGAGGGTGGTGGTCGATGCTTTCTGCCTAGTTTAAAGCAACTGGTTGTGGATTATTCCTGCTGCCTATTTTTTCAGGGGGAACCCATTAGTCTGTGGCCTCGTTCTCACTACAACATGAGAAAGTTATTTCATGCTAGAAATAGTGTGTGGGGGGGGGGATTTGTATTTTTTGGCCCTTTTCGGCCGCAGACATTCCGCAATTACCTCGCCGTGTTCAACAAGACACACGAGGTCAAACATGTACAGTGTGTTCAGGTCCTGCTCTCCATGAGAATCACAGTTTAGTGATGTTTAAGAAAATGAAAACTAATTCACGAACCTGCCGCCTGATCCAGAATTAAATGGGTTCTTCTCTGACCCACAACACGTCCCTACACCAAGTTTGGTGATAATACCACTCGTAGATTAAACGTAATCTTTTTAACAAACAAACAAATGCAGATAACCTCCTTGGTGGAGGCTAAAATACAGATTTTATCCGTGGCATAACCAGATAATGTTTCATTTGAAGTGTGTGTGTCTGTGTGTGTGTGTGTGCATCAAATCAGACGGTGCATTTCATCAGGGGAAGTGCTCTCTGGATCTTAACTGTGCATTCTTTGTTCCTCGTTATTTTTTGGCCCCATCACATCATCAGCACTTCAGATTAAACAGACACAATCTCCTGCCTGAGTACAAGGATACACACACGCACACACACACACACACACACACACACACACACACAATTAATCAAAAGGAAAAATGGAAGAGTCTGCTCTGGTTTGCGTAAACCTTGAGCAGAACACAATCGCGTCTGCACACTCCCACATTCGTCTCCGTCAGCGTCGCTCTATCCTCCTCCTCCTCCGTCACCTCTGCCAGAGGATGAACTCTGAGGCTCGCCGGCTTTCTGTCAAAGCCCGACAACACAAAAAGGAGCTTGCCGTCTTTATTCTCTCCGTCTCCCGGCGAAAGAAATCAGTTTATTCCCAGAGACACTGTATACACTTTCACCTCTCTGCAGCCGGCTCTGACTCGCACCCCCCCTCCCCCCCCCCCCCCCACACTCGTTCCTCCTCAGACCTTTTATAAACACATTGCTTTGTCCTCGTGCGGAGTTCAGCCAAAGAACGCGGGTGTTGACAGCGCCGCCCCTTTTTTCAAGAAGAGATGAGGATTATGCCGCGTGTATGCGCCGAGGTGGATTAAGACTCTGGCGCTAATGAAAGGTCCTGACAGAGGAGCATTTTGGGGAATTGGTCAGCGAGGCCTAAGCTCGGATAATGCGTATAAGACCGAAATGAAATCACCAAACGCCGGGGTTAGGAATAATAATAATCATAACGATAAGGCCGAGGAGGGAGGGAGAAAAGCGCAAACAATCAAGAAATGTCCGGAAAGTGCAATTTTTCCCCCAGAAACCATCTGTTCCTGTGTGTTTTGTAATCTGAGGTGGTTTCTGATTGAGATTAAACGTGGCTCAAGTCCCGAGAGTATTAAATTAATGAAGCCTCTATTGTTTTTATGAAAAGAAAGAGGATTTGAATGGTGACTTAGTGTACAAGGTGAAGTTTGTGTGTATGTGTGTATGCATAAACTATATGTGTAAGTGCATATGTGTGTCTCAATCTGCAATCACTCAGGGATTAAGACGATTTATGCTGAACTGGTGTAAATTGAAATTACTTTGTCAGTCACCTTGATTCTTTAATGAAATCCTTGTTCTTTATTTGAATTCTTGCCATTTTATATATTGAGTTATTTGTATTCTGCAAAACCCACAACACATTATATTGTCCTGTCACCTCCATTACCCACAATGCATTTCAACCGTGACATTTCCTATGGAGAATCCGTCACCCTCCGCTAGTTGCAGCCGAAGAAGCCAAACATTCTTCAAACTTGAATCTTTCAGTCGCGTTTTCCTGTCTGAACCCATCTGGGCTTAAGAGAAACAAACCAAACCTTGATAAAGTTTTTATAACGTGCAGTTATTAACTATCCGAGACCCGTAGACAGACTTTGTTTCTGTAAACTCGCCGGAGTTTCCCTTAAGCGAGCGGCGGTCCCCGACATGAGACAACTACCCAAGGAGTCGTTGGAGAGCAAGTTCATCCCAACCACCATAACTGGATAATGACTGTAACTTGTTTCCCAGCGCAGTCGGTGAACCCAATCTGTCACTTCCAGGAGATTTCCAAATCCGTGCCGTACATTGTGTGTGGGCGGCCGGCTAAACAGTGCTGCTCCACACACACCGGAAAACACAACACAGTAGCCTGGTGCAACCGAAAGAAGCCCTCATGGTCTCTTTCTGATGCAAGATTCCAAACGTACACACACACTGGTGGTTTGCGAGAGGTAAGCCTCTTGCCAGTGGCGCCCCCCCCCCCCCCCCCCCCCACAATCGCACAAGCCCATTCACTCCCGGTGAGTTAGAGGCGACACAATGTTTGCCGAGGCTGCCAAGAGGCTGATCCCACGGCATTCACTTAAAGAGATGCAAAAGAGATTTTCATGTGTGTTTTAATCCTGTCCAGCACATATGTATCTATACGTGTGTGTGTGTGTGTGTTTGTTTGTGTGTGTGTGGGCATCGAGAGTGGATTTGCACATCATCTGGATTAAGATGCTCTGTTTTGTCAGGCCATCGGTGGCGGGGGCGCATGTGGCCCGGGGTGGGTGGGTGGCTGGGTGGATGGGGGGGGGGGGGTGCATCTTTTGTCATTATTTTAGCCTCTTTCTCTTTAAGCCTGATGTAAGCGCCATCTTGAAAAAGACCTAAAAATACTTTCATTCGACGTCGACTTTGACTATTTAGTTTGGTCCATGTCCCCTTAACTAACATGGAGGAGGAGAGGTTTATGACCTATACTGCAGCATGTGTGAACAACAAGATGTGGCTTCACTTTTGGGGAGCTTGCATGTCCTCCATCTTCATCTGAGCCTCACAGATCTTCACTCTGCAAACACAATGTGCACAAAAAAAACAACACAAGAAACCTGAGCTGAAAAAGATAAGAAGCAATAAGAGGAGAGATTTGTGACTCCTGAAGAATTTCCTTTCAAACGACTCTTCCGTTTCTCTGCTGATCAGGTGCTCATTAGTTAAACTCAAGCCTTTGTGGCCCGAGGAGACACTTCTGTGACTTCAGCTCCACGGCCTCCTCCGAAGTGATTGCCTGAGAGAGTGAGCCGCAGACAAGATAAACGCTATTGTTTTAGCCTGGGAGGCAGCCATTAGTCCGCGGGCGGGACGGCAAACATAAAGGCCAGGAGGCAAACACACTCTGCTACAGATTCACAGAACACAGGTGTGCCCCCCCACACTCACCCACCCCACCCGTGATGCATTTGTTCAAGGGGTTAATCCCTCTGTAAACCCCCCCCCCAGGGGGACAGGAAAACAACTCACCTGGCTTTATCCCTCCATCAAATCCCCCCACAACGTTTACCTCCATTGTTTGGGTCCGGTTTCAAGTTACTTCCCTGCGATTATGTTTCCGCGGATGTGTTTTGGCTCTCGGGTGCTCTTGTCTGTTGTGGTTTGAGCGGAAGCTTCTGTTTTTTTTTGTGTGACTGCCAGTTTGTGCGCTCCTCATCCCTCACAGGAAGTTGGTGCTTATAGGTCCTCCGTCACCGGAGCAGGGCGAAGCTGAGCCGCAGCTTTGTGAAGGTGATTGCAGCGCTTCATGGGCTTTCAAAAGGGCAGCTGCCACGGTGAGCGGCGCACAAAGGATTGTTGTGTTTTTTCCTCTGTCTCCTTGTTTTGAGGCCTTGAGGTGGAGGAAACAAAAAAAAAAATAGAAGCCAAATCCACACCTGGAGGCAGGGTGGGCCTCGGCCTGCTGCGTGTGGATGAACGCCCCCCCGCCTTCACGACCAGGTGCACCGAAAAATTACAAACAACACGGAGGGAGGGAGGGAGGCGCCGGCGCGATGATGGAGGGCAACGCGGGTGGAATTTGTCAAGTCAAGGGCTCAGGTTGACGTGGCACTTCAATTACCGGGTGCCAATGCATATTCATCCCAGCGTGAGCAGGGAAATGGCGCGTGGTGGCACCTCACCACCATCCCCCCCCCCCCCCCACCCCCCCACCCCCCACCCCACTCCCCGAATAATTCCCCAGCTGTCAGCGGGTTGTTTTATTTCTCGACGATAGATTTCCCTGCTCTGGCGTATGGATGCTTACGGCATTTTCATTTTGAAAAGGATGACACAGCAGGAAAGAGGGGGGCGATGGAGTGATGATGCATTTATAACCACGTTTTCTTGTAAGAGATAAAAAAAAAAAAACATCTAAATACGTTTGGCCTTTGCTTTGTGTCGCTCTATGCAGGTGCTACACATGTGAGAATAAACCATTCGCAGTGTGAGCGAAGCGAGGCGGCACAATAGCGAGACACACGCTACAGCCCTTAAATGGGTCAACAATGCATAAGAAAGCAGCCTCACGCTCACAAGAGAGAAGCAGGGAGAGTGCAAATATTAGCACCAAACACACACACACACACACACACACACACATACACAGATATTCCCCCTTTTAATGCATGCCCGAGTGGTGTGGGAAAGGTTCAGCCTGAGGTTGTCTTGAAGGGTGAGCTCTCGGCCTTCATAAAACATGGATGGTGCTAATGCTGACCATTATGTGGATTTTGTGGAACCGGTTCGATGGACTAAATGGACAGGAAAAAGAAAGTCTCTCAGAAAATGCATTTAGTCAGTCGTAACACTCAGACCAAATCTTTTTTTTTACATCTGAGTGAGGCAGAGGAAAGATTGTCCAGGGTAAGTAAAAATAATGAGCGTCCTTTTTCTCCAGCTGAAAGGGTATATATATATTTTTATATATTTTGAAATGGCACATCTGCTTCTGGAAGCTTCTTTTCACTAATGCATATATGACCCTAAGTAATTGTGTCCATGAGCGGGGGGTCCTTTGAAAATCTCTGAGCCGAGAGGAAAGAAGAAGAAGAGGAAATAATGAAATTCCTCAGCTCGGGGGGGGGGGGGGGGAACTAAGGAGGATATTGTCCCTCCAGGTGAATGGAGGGTGCACATGTTGTGCAGGCGGGCGTACAGCTGGGTTTTGTGAGTGCTCATGTGTGCGTCAAAGCCTGCTCTGTTTGTTTGGAAATGTGTGTGTGTGTGTGTCTGTGTGTGAGATGAAACCTTCCAGCGTCACGGTGTCAAAGGTCACGTTACGTGCCACTCGGAGACCCTTTAACACGGCTCCTGCCGCAGGGCCGGACAGAGATGGCCCCCTTTTCTATAAAAGCGTGTTAGCCTTTCATTTCCATCCCTCCATCTCTTTATCCTCTCCCCCCCCCCCCCCCCCTCCCTCACTTCCTCCCTGCCCACCCTCCCTCGCTCCATATGAGACACATTAACTGTGTCCTCAAAGAAAAGAAAAAAGGCGAGTGAGGGAGGGAGCGGGAGGATAATCCCCCCCTTCTGCCATTGTTACATGCTTTCATCTATTTTTATAAGACGAAGAGCGAGGGAGCGGAGGGGCAAGAGGGACGGGGGGGGGGTGGGGGGGGAGAGAGTAAGTTCTGGTTGGTTCTTGTTGCACCACCGAGACTGGGATGGGTCTCAAATATATAAACTTGAATATAAAACACACTCACTTCCTGCCAGCTGGTACTATCCACACTCACCGCCTCCTGTATATAACAAAATCTAAATAAACTATAATGTTCAGGATGTAACAAAGTACTTTAACTGTGATAATGTTTAGATCTATTTTCAAGTACAAACTTTTACTAGGCTACATAAATCAGCGAATATCGGTACTTCCTGCTAGGCTACGATTTTACGAAAGCACTTACTACTTACTTAGAGTACACAAGTAAGTGTGACACTTTTACTTACTTACCCCCCTCCGCCAGCGAATCTTAATAAGCAGATTTTTAAGTGATGCATCTGCAAACAACCACTTTCTCTGTGTTTTTGCAGTAAAAGCTGAAGCTACGGTGCCCCCCCCCCTTCCTTGCATCTCCCACGCAACACACACCGATTATCATTAGCTTTCAACATAATGCCTGCAGCAAGCATGCGATTGTTTTGCCTGTGTTTTGACAGTTTTACAGCATTAAGCCGCACGTCTGAGTCATCAAACCGCCCTGATTAAAGACGAACATGATGTCAAATTCCTAAATAATACGACCGAATTGGTATCAATTAGTGGCAGGCAGGCAGACACTGCTGCTGCTGCTGCTGCTGCTGCTGCTGCTGCTGCTGGCAGTAGCCCTCCCCAGAAGAAATGCCAGCACACAGCCATGCCTGCTGGAGATGTGGCACAGCAAGCTGCTCTGTAAATAGGCACATGTGGGTGAAAGGGTGGCAACGTACAAAACACACGATTTTGAGAGTTTTGTTTTCCACTGGTTGGAATCAGTGTCGGGGACAAAGTTGTGGGCATCACGTGGTTCTTTTGAAGGAACACAATCTGGTCTGGAGGTAGAAACCAAGAGAGCTTTCAGCCGAGGGGTGGCGTCTGGTTGGATCACACAGGAAGCAGGAAGTGATGTATAAATTTGACTCTGGCGTCTTTCCTTATTACCCAAAGATCTTTAATCATCTTCATCAGTGTCTTCTACATATAAGACCTCTTTCTCCCATTATGAGATATTTGTATTTGTCTGCATCATCAACGTGTCGACTCACTCTCAGTGCATCCTCCGTGGGAAGAAATCACCCAGAGAAAACTCACGCAGACCCAATAACATGCAGCCTCCTGGCTAACCACTGCACCCCCCCCCCCCCCCCCCCCCTGCAGCCTGTCAAATAAGAGCGCCCCTGAAACACTCCCAGTATCACACACAGAAACACAAACATATCTCTGACCAGCTTTTGGCAAACCCTCACTATAATGAAGTCTCATTTACTCCTATGTATTTTGGCCTCAAGCTTGGTTACATCTGGACCCGGTTGTTTGATTTGGGGCGAAACGTGTCGGCTTTCCTCCGAGACCTCCTCCAATCGTGTGAATGCGATTTTAATAATCTGTGCAGGATTCCTCGTGTGCAACATTAAATCGACGGCGAGTTTGGATTTGCTGTTATCCAGACGTGTGGAAAGAACGTGTTGCTCCTGCAGAGTTGCTATGCATGGATTTGCGTATGTGCTGTGAGATAGGAGGGTCGGGGGGGGGGGGTGGTGAGAGGCGGCGGTTGCACATAAACAATGTGTGTGTTTTTTGGCGAACGCATGAATGAATGCATGAGCGCCAGCATGGTGTCGGCCCACAGAACGTGTGAACACCTGAATGTGTTTGTCTGAATTTCGGTTTGTTTGTGTTTTCGCGAAAAACAAATTCCCCCGAAGTGAGAAAAAAAAACTGCAGAAAGACGAGAGAATGCGTTCTCAGTGTTTCTCTCAGATATGCTCCTGGTGTGAAGTTGGCACGCTGCAACATATGCACACAAAGACACACACACACACACACACCTGGCCCTTGTGGTGGTCTTTCTCAGGATGCTCGGCCGACTTCCCCCGCGATCACAAAAAACACACATGTAAATAAATAAACACTTGTAATGAGCGTGCATGGTTACTGGCATCGCTCGCAGGTCGCCCCTCCCGAGCTCCTGGCCCCACACTGGGAAAGACACGGCACCCACTGCGTCCCAGTGCTGTACACCTGATGTCGAGCATGCACCGGCAAATGTAATCCCCTCGCTCTGCACAACCTGTTCACCTCTTCCTCTTCGTGGAATCCTAATGGAGGGGGGGGGGGTTTGCAAAAAGGGAGGGAAGCGAGGGAGTCGGGGGAACAAGCAGAAGACAGAGTGCCTGGGAGGAGAGGAGGGATGGAGGGAAGGAGGGAGAGGAGGACGGCAGGCTTTGGCTCTGTGCCTCGGAGGTGTTAATTGTCTTCATCACAGACCGCCCTACCAGTCGTCAGCCCCTCCCCTATATACCCTACACCTGACACAGAGACCTCAGCCAGGGGAGTGATTATATCATGAGGGAGGTGGAGAAACAAAATAATAAAAAAAGAGAATAGGTCCATATTCCAAATTAACTGCTGTCGGAGAAGGTGATTTTATTCCAAAACATAACAAATGCCGTTTGGAGACGAGCCAAATTGCCAGTCGCCGCTTCGCTGCCCCTAAAAAGGCTCAGAATGCACATGACTGTAGGCCCTCATTGAAAATACAGTCATGTCGCTGCAGTGCCATGAAACTCTGCTTCCCCTCCCTCTCTCTCTCTCTCCCTCTATCTCTCACCCTCTCTCATACTAGTGCCGGCTTACGCGTTTTAAGCTGTGCATCCTGAAGCTGCAGAAAACATAAAGAAACACAACAGACGACCATCTTGGAAGTAAGGTCATTTTAACATCTTTAAAATATATATCCTCCTGTCAACCCTCCTCTCCTGGATGTATTGCTGCAGTGGATTTAAAGGGTCACTTCACCAAAATAGCACCAAACAAAAGCCCCCCCCCCCCCCCCCCCGACCCCACGTTTTGTGATGTTGCTCTTTGCCGCAGCTTGAATATGTCATCCTTTATGGATTTGAGATAAATTAGGAGTTTATTTTTAGAAGACCAAAGGGATCAAATTTAATAATGAATGAAAACAAATATATAAAGAGACATATTAATGTTGTGGCCTCCCCCCAGGCCCTGTCTCTAGCTCCGCCCCTGGATAGAAGAAAGATAGTCTAGAATAAACCAGGAGATTGGTTCAGGGGAGAAAAATGTGTGTATGTGTACATGTGTATATTAGCAGTTACTAACTTTAGGGTTAGATAGTAAATATGTGTGATAGAGAAAAAGCTTCTTTAGCCTTTTGGGTGAACTGATCCTTTAGAAGTCAGTTTCCAATCACCCATCTCCCAGCATGTTCTTCAAGTCTATTATCTGTCCAGAGAGGAGAAGCCATTTTACAAGAGTAACTCTCCCCATGTGCCGTGTGGTCGAGAGTGAGGGCTGCACTGGGTGGGCTCTATAGTTCATGTGTGCCCATGTGGAGAGACAGACGGGGGGGGGGAGACGGGATGTGTGGATGTGACACTGGGGTACGATTTAAATACCTGCCTGCTCCGGCTGAGCAGTGATCAATCATCTCTCTGTCAACTGCCACTCCCTGCTGGCAACTTCCCCTGCACTCCATGCATCCTTCCACTTTCTCCTTCTGCTTCTCATTCCTCATGTCTCGCTTCGCTTCTGTTTTCCCTTATTAGTATTATTTCTCTCTCTCTCTCTCTCTCTCTCTCTCTCTCTCTCTCTCTCTCTCTCTCTCTCTCTCTCTCCAACCTCCCATCCTTCGATCCTGTTCTGGGCTCCCGTTCAGCGTGCTTCTCATTCACTCTGCCCAGCCATGCTTCCCTCTCTTCGCACCTCCCCCCTCAGTGCTTTCTCTCTCTCATCGGGTCTTCGTTCTTTTCTGTCTCCTGTCGCCTTGCCCCGAGGAGATCACGGAGAGGAACTAAGGGGGCGAGGGGCTACGGGACAGATGGGAATGAATGAGGGAGAGAGAGGGACGTGGCGGAGGACTGCAGGCACACTCAAGAATACAAAACCGACGAGTCTATACATTTTTTTCAGATTCTCGTCCTTATTTGACTTTTCCCTTTGAAACAGTGGCGTTTTTAACTCATGTTCAGATGACTGTGACCTTGTGGAGGCGAAGGTGAGCGGGGACCATGTGTAACACACTGATTAATAGTGCAAGTGCCTTCCACTGGGCAATTTTTCACTGAACTGCTCTCTGCCGGGTAGTGGTAGACACACACACACATACACAAACACACACAAACACACACACTCACTCTCCCATCTCTGCAGCGAGTTGGGGGAAATCAGACCTAAGACCAGCTCTGCTGCCGCTCCGCTCTTGAAATATGAATGGTTTTAATTAAACAAACTCGCTTTGCCATCTGGCCCTACAATTGGGCTTGCCTAATGAACGGAGTTACACACAAACACACACGCACACACACACACACACACATGCACATTATTAACTAGGCTAAGAAGCATTCCAACGGGTAGAACTTGGAAATGGAGAGAAACAACAACAGCGATGTGGAGAGGTGCTTCACGAAGCTGCAACACGATGCAGTGCCTCATTGTGCTGAATTAAGTGCTGTTTGTGTGTCTGTGTGTGTGTGTGTGTGTGTGAGAGAAAGATGCCGAGAGCCACTTGGGTTTGTATGTGACTTAGCGTGTGTCCACTGTCCGTCTGTACTGCCTGATAACTGCTTTGATGTGCCACTTGTCTGTCCCACTCTATAGAGCCGACTGCTGCCAACACCAAATCACGGCGTTTGTAACCCAGTGGTGGAACCCTGAGAATTCTCAGCAGGAGGGACAGGGGGAGAGATAGAGTCTGGAGTGTGTGTGTCTGCATGTGTGTTTGTGTGTTTGTTTGTGTGCAGCAGGGGCGGCGGTGGTTGTCTGGCAGCCAAAGCACAGGGACGTGGGAGGCATGCTAACGTTAGCAGCCAGTGGGACGTGCGATTACTCTCTCAGAGGCTACAATAAATTTGCACAATTCAGCCGTCCCGGCAGCCGGCATAAACCAGAGCAGGGCAGCGGCCTCCACTGCACTCGGTGATGTAGTGGTAGATAAAAAGTTGGGAAAACTAATGTATATCCTCCTGTCTGGTGGGGGAGCATCACAGGACACAAACAGAGCCTGTAAAGAGAGAAAGTCCCTCTTCCTTTCAAGTTAGACCTTATTTCAACTGTGGATTTTCATGCATTCTGGTTCCTAATTAAGAGAGATGTGTTCTAATAAACTTTTTTTTTTGGGCACTGTGACTTGTCATATCTCCTTTACTATATCTCACAGATAAATGGTTCTCCTATCATATAGAAGTTCTTTCCCACTTCCATCTACCTAAACATAATGCTATTTGCACAGATCCTTCCCTGGCAGCCCAGAATAAACTGCTGTATCAGCTCAGGGTTGAACACAAGACGTTGTAGTAAAATGTTATACTTTACATTTTGCCAGTGGGGGGGAGAAGAAAACACATTGTATCATGGTTTATACTATAGATCAAACCGTGACCTACAGCAGCATTGATGTAGTGATATCACGTCTCCAGCGCCGGGAGCCACAGAGGTTTTCACATGAAAACACTTCAGACACCTCACTCGCGATAAAAGGGCAAACGTGGTAGCGTGATATTGTGAGGTGTACTCGTACTAACATGGGGGAAAAGAAATATCCACCCCCCCCCCCCCCCACCCCCACCGCCTGCCAGCAATGTGGAAATCAATAATGGAGCACAAGTCTTTTGACCCTCGGATAGCACCGCACATCTGGAAGAGGCTCCTTTCCTTCCGTAACGGCCCTAATTGTGTGTTTGACTCCGAACGCTCAGTGTTTATGAATATCTGATGAGCGCTGGGGTAAGCTTATGAATAAGTGAGGGCCCAGCTGTGCATCAAAAAGATCAAGCCTTCATGAGAGTGTATCAAGTGCAGCGTCGGAGCGATGAGCTGTCGAACAATTATGGCTCGAATCGATCCATGTCTCGTCTGAGTGACAGGCTACAATTTTTCATTTTCCGAAAATGATAAACTGGCCAAATGCAGGGATATTTGTAACGTGTCAAATATGCTTCTTTTGACTGTTTAAAACCAGATCTAGGATGGAACTGCAGAGGCGTCTTGAACGGGTCAAGAATGTGTTGTTATTCCCGCGGTGACCCCCAGCACTCCCTGTTCGGAGCTGGTTCTGGAACAATCTGTCTTGGATAGAGAGGTTTTTTTGGACGCTCCCCGTGGAAAGAAGTCAACCAATAAAAAAAATAATGAAAAGTTTGAAACCTGACCTTGATGAAGGAGATGGGGAAAAAGGAAACACAGTCCCTCGCCACATCTGTGCAGGGGCGAAAGGGAAGGAAGGAAGGACGAGGAGCGCGGAGGCAGAGGGTGGAAAACACAGTCTGTTGCCTGTTGTTGCATTTGCGTGTGTTTGTCTTGGTCGATTGTTAGTACGGGCACTTGCATACTGTGTGTGTCTTGCTTTCATGTGTGCGACAAAGACGAGCTGAGGATGATTGTTCCTGCACGAACATCGATAGACAACAGGCAGAGAGTCAGGGCTGGAAAAAGAACAATGAGGGAGACGTTAGCCTTTGTTTGGTTGTTTCACCCTGACACAAAGCACACGGCAATCAGACGTGAGGAATCAGAAAAAAATCAAATTCTTGATTCAAAGTTTTCAAACTTGCAAATCGCATCTCAAGGGAGCAAGGTTAAAATTACCATCGGCACACCTCCTCCTCTGCCAGTTTCCTCCGTGTCCTCCACAACACTATAGCAGCTCCCGGAAAGCGACTCTCACCGCGGATCATTGTCACATAACGCACGTAACTGTCTGTAATTACCTGTCGCTAACGATGCCCATGCCAACGCCGAGCACCACGCCATCTGCCAACTTTTGTCCTCCCTCTCTCCTCGTAACTCCCCGATTTTTTAGCTAAAAGAGCCGTCGCTCCATATAGAGCGAATGCAAGAACCAGAGGAGTCTGTGCAGTGTATGCTCTGGCTACAACACAGCAGGGAGTGCTAATGACTGCAGTTAGCTGCCCCCTCTAGAGGCTCGGAGCACTTTGCCAATATTTGCCCTAACCTTCGATGATTGCATTAACTTTACACTTAGGTATTTAGATGCTGCCCTTATTCACAGAGGAAGGAGGCGCACAGCGACTATAAAAGTGAAAATATGCAGCTTCTATTTTTCATTTTTTTTCACTGGGATTGAATCTCGGGGGCCGATTACAGGGTCTCAGACCACAAGGCCGCCCTGCCACCGTGCCGCCCACCTACATCCAGTTTATAGCCCCTCGTGGCCTCAGTGAACGAACTGCTCGAACTCGGAAATGTTTAAATGTGCTGCGAAAAAATGTGAGATTAAAGTTAAAAACAATTCTGGCCCCCATTCACATGCACTCACTCACTTCAAGTCTCAGCTGCCTTCACACACACACACACACACACCAGTTCAGCTGATCTCACAAAAGATAGTGAGCAGCGGCAGAGACTCTTGTTTCTCTTGGATGGAGACTGATTCATGAATTGACCTTGACTCCGTTCCTCCAACAAATCTCCTCAAAAGCTGAAATCTGGAGCCGTGGAAAAAGAGGAATTAAACAACAGACGCAAACGGAGCTGAACCCCAAATTGACCGGGGGCTTTTATTAGCATAGTTTTTTTTTAGGGAGGGGTTCTGCTCGTAAAAACATATAGAATTTGATGTTAATAAACACGAGCTCCTCTGGTATTCAGAATTCTATGTTTTGATTAATTTGCTTCGGTTCCCGAGGTATTTGCTTGATGGACTTTTGATCTCGCCGGGTCGGGCGCTGTCGTCTCCCCACTCTGCCCAATTACCTTCAACAGGGACCAAATTGAAATGAGCCTTTTAACTGCGTCTCATTTGATTCAAACAGATCCACTATGCTGCTGCACCAAAGTGCTTCAAATCCCTTTTAATCTGCATTGAGGCCAAACACTTGAGAAAAGGTCACGGCGGACACCTGTGTGACGATCTGCTTCATCAAACGGACGTTTCACCTGCTCAGATAGCCCCTCGTTAACATTTTATCTCACTTTTTAAGATTATATTGACTCCACTAATCTGCCATAAATGACGTTATCATCTCCAAAACAAGTTGGCCTAAAATGAGAGGATGTGAATCTTTAAGCCGTTGGAATGTCCTCATCCTAAACTGCGATGCCGGGAGAGCCTCTGCACTTAGGCTTAGCACTCTCAAGACAGCTCCTCCTTGTTAAGCATCGCCTCAGCCTCCGAGACCATGAATGGGACCATTACCCCCATCTCTCACTGCACACCCACACACACACTCTCACACCCAGATACACACACACACACACTCATACAGATGAATTCATTTTGGCTTCGGTGTTGGAAACAGGCTCAGGCTAGCTGCAGAGGGTTCTGGAAGGGAAGATGTGGTGCTGTACCGATGGGATTGCTTTTTACAATAGACACTGTTTGCCGTGCTCCCACTCACTCCCTCTAGGCTGCAGCCTTTCCACATTACAACCTACAGAACATCAGTCCTGTCTCACGGTTGGAGCAAAATTAGCAACTCCTGAGGGCCTCAGTCAAGCACACACTGCAAATAAGCACAACAGCTGTCCGTATAGATTCTAAACTAGCTGATCTGAAGGTTTAACCCCCGACGTGTCTCAAAAAACAGAAGACAAGATAATGAGAGCTAACCCAGATTCTATCCCCAGTCAAACGCAGAACCTGAACACCAATAATTCATTGGGAACTTGAACTTGAGTCCAAAGCGTCAGTAAAACAACGGTCTGATTTAAAAAGATGGTGCGTGTTGCACCTTTGTTTCTGAAACAGAGACTTCACGTGATGTTCTTTGGTGGAAGGGTGTTATCTTTAATAAAAGTTGCAAGAGCTACTGCATCACACCATCAGACCTGATCGCCTACGCTGCAGAAATAACTAATCAATATCAGAAATCATCAAACACGAGGAGGCGTCTACGTGCTAACAGCAGTCCTGACTGGAGAGGAGAGATAAGCTCATGTTCCTGCATGTGTGTGCGGCTGTCTACCATCGGGCGAGCTTGTCGAATGCTCTGGCCAGTACGTGTGTGTGTGTGTGTGTGTGTGTGTGTGTTTCCTGTGTCTTCTAACGTTTTTATTCTTAACCTCCTTTCAGTGTTTGCCCCTACCATTTTCCAAGTGCTCTGCCTCACCGACACTGCCATCCGGCGTTGTCCTCTCGTAGCTGTCCTCGGGGAGGGGCAGGGCGCCCAGCCGGGGGCCCGATGAACTCTTGCTGCTGGGCGTCTCCGACTCGTCCAGGCCGCTGTCGTAGCAGCTCTGCAGCGATCCCTGCTGGTGAGGGTCCTGGGGCTGGCTCACCACCGAGAAGGTCACTCGGCGAAACGGCTACAAGAGAAACCAAACGGCCGGGGGTCACTATTAAAGGGACTTTTTTATTGTTAGACGTCGAAGAGGGAGTTGGGTCCTCTTGGGTTTCAGAAAGGGGGAATCGGGTCAGGGTGGTAGAAAAAAAAAGGGGGGGGGGGGTTAGGGTGAAGAGGCGCAGAAGTGTGCTCGCTAGACTCTACTCGCCAACACTACCATTAGAGAACCCTTCAATCTACCAGCTGGCTGCGATGTCCCTCTCCTGATCCAAATAAACAACACACAACTCCACCACAACACAAACCTTTCATCATCACTCGTTTGTTTGACCACTAAAAGGAAGACGAGTTCTGCAGAGCACAAGCGCAAAGACAAATATATGTGTGAACACAGGCACTAACCCTGCCTGTGAGCACACACACACACACACAGACACACACCAAAGGTTTTTTCTACACGAGCGCTGGGTTCACACTGTCAATATGTGTAGCCCCACACATTATCGAACAGCGTCTTGCGTTAAGCAGCAGCAGAGCATGTGATTAAAGCCGAGGCCTCTTTCTCACCGTCTCAGTACGGCTCCTCTCCTCTCTCTCTACAATCTCTCCATCCCTGTCTGTGCCCCGTTAAAAGGTAAAGGGGGGATGAAAGAGGGAGAATGAGCATGAGACGCGCATTGAAAGACCTGACTTGCTCATTACCGGAATAAATGGCATAACAAATGGCTAATGCCGCTCATTAATTAGACACAAACACAGTGAGAGCTCGCCTGTGTCGCTGCTGCATCCTCGCTTCCTGCCCCCTCCCTGGACCTCATCCCTTCCTCACAGTCGCCTTCCCTCCCTCTGCCCTTGTTTCGCTCTATCCATCACCAGAATATTAAACAGGGTAGACGGCCATTACTCAAAATGTTTTCTTTCTATCTCCAAATCTTTCCATTTCCTCCCCCCCCCCCAGTTGTCTCACCTGATGAAGAAAGAATCACTTATCAGCGTCTTGGACTAGTAACTGCATCAGCACGTCAAGCTCCTGTCATTTCCTCAGGTATTTGGTTGTGTGAGAGTACATCTTTACCAAAAGAGTGACAAATGAAGTGGAAACACACACCTACACACAACTACAGTACGTTACACACGGGCATATCTGAGCGTTGAGAGGTGAGGCTCTTATTTCACCGTCCCATGACCCAACTCTGCGTCTCTGCCAGGAGCTCACTGTGGAAAATTGTTTTTCTGATAATGAAATTTCCCACAAGCCATTGGGAAAGTGGGCTTCCTTTCCCTGTGTGTGTGTGCAAATTTGCATTTATTTAAATATTTCCTTCGAGGTTCTCTCTCTCTCTCTCTCTCTCTCTCTCTCTCTCTCTCTCTCTCTCTCTCTCGCTCTCTTGCTCTCGCTCTCTGGCTGGCTGGCGAACGCAGCAATCTTGGCAATAAATCATGTTTCCATGTAATTACAGTCAACACTCAACAAATGAATTGTTATAAATATTCATGCAAATTTCACTTGGATAGTCAAACATTTGTTGCATAATTAAAATCAGGACCCAGAAGGAGAACGGCTCGCTATAAGTGTAATAACACTTGAAGAGATGTTACGATATTAAACAGTGTTTTTTTTTCTTCTTCTTGTTTTGTTTGTTTGTTTTTGTTCGCCTGTTGGGTTGTGAGATGTTCCACGGTTTGTGTGTGTGTGTGTGTCTGTGTGTGGGTAAAAAATAAGTACTCTGTCTGGATCAGATTTAGTCGAGCTCCATGCTCCTTGGGACACATGGTGTTGTAATGATACAGATTAAACAACTGTTGCCTAATGAATTGCCGGTGAGGCCGCTGCAAAGAACAGAAACGCCCGAGCAAGGGCGCTCACGGAGGGAGAATTGAGCTCGGGAGAGAGAGAAAAAGAAGCTGACGGGGAAAAGTTAAATGAACAAATAGATTTTATTCACCTGAATTTCCCCTCAGTGTCACTGGAGGGAGAGCGAGATAGAAAAGAGGAGAGGAGGGAGGGAGGAGGGAGAAAAAAAGAGAAAGCTAATTTGTTTGCAGACCAGAAATGGAGTTCATGCCGAGATCGCCAGAGGCTCTGGATTAGAATCTGCAGCAGCCGCCGCCTGCACAGCGACCTCCGCTCCCTTCATTCTGTGTCTTTAAATAAATGAATAAAATAAAAAAGCTATTCTTTTTTTTGTTATGTGTGTGTGTGTGCGCGTCCAGGTGTGTGGTAGCGAGGGGACAAGGCAACACGTACAAATACATGTGGCTTTCTTTTGGTATCACTCTTAAGTATTTCATAGGGGAAGCAATTTGGAAAAATTGTCATGTGGTCAAACCACAGGGGGAAATTAACAAAACGATCACACACACACACACACACACACACACACACGCACACACAAGCACACAAGCAGGGCTGCACCAAATATATTTTGAAGCACGAGCGATGGAGCTTTTGCACCTTGAGAAATAAAAGCCCCCATCTTCGGCACAGAACTGCTCCCCCCCTCACCAGATCCCGGTCATTTCCAGGCCCGAGGAGTTTGTCGAGCCTGACTGGGTACATGCCCTTTGATTGCGGCCTCTCTGCCTCCCAACCACGACCTCCCGACCTCACGGCTCGCGCAGCTGCCAATCACCTCGGCGGTGACCAGGTCAGAAACACTGGTGCACACATACCCAAAAGCAAAGAGATGTCGTGACCCCAGTTCCATTAACTTTTTTTCAGAGAGGAGAGACACATGATGGCGGTAAAATGACTTTCAGTTCAGCTAAGTGACCGGCTGGGACGTGGTGGGTCGTTTTTTATAGCCTTGGCTTTAGAAATAAAAAAAATCTGAACAAGAGTGTCCCACTGAAACATACTAGTAATTCTTGAGCTATGTGTTTTTGTTTGCATTTGTTTTTTTGTTGGCAGGATTAGCATGAAAGTTGAGGGGGGAATTTTCGATGGGTTAGAGATGAAATCGTAAAATGTTGGTGCAGATCCAAGAGTTTTCTTTCATTTTGACATTTTAACCAATTCAATGGTTTATACAAATTCTATAAGGACCTTTTATCTGTGAGTGGTGGTAACATAGTGCAGCCTGAATGAATTTAAAGAGGCTGTTGGGTCCAGGTATGCACTCTGCAGACTTCTAGCTTTAATGTGTGTATTTCATTACAGGTTAGCACTAGTTTGCTTTATATCCACCAGATGCTGGGACTCCTCCTGGGGTCCCGACAGCAGAAAGCGGGGCCTCTTCGGGGCGTGCCTGTGATTCGAAGCCAGCTGGTGACAGCCACGGGTGACTGAGCGAGTCCGTCACCCCAAAAAATGAACAGCGCAAACAAGCCACAGGTTTACTGGGAGCACTGGGCAGATCTTTCCCCTGATGCTAAAGGGAAAACATATGGGCCGCCTGACTCTGGTGGAGCTGGAGCCAATGAAAACAGGACGGTGCCACTCATGTCAATAATGTGTGACCCCTTGCATTTGATTTTCATTTCCTCCTCCCTTCAAGTTAACGCGGAGCTGCTGTCAGTCGCACTCTGTGTCAACCTTCTTTATTTGGTTTCCCCCTCCGGTAAATCTTGAACTGTAACACATTGTTTAGTGGGGCGCTCTGCTTGTGCACGGACCCTCGGAGTCAGGACGCATTACCTAAGGCTATGCGGTAATTTCAGTGTCACTCATGAATGCTTGCATGTAGCCGTACATACACAGTGGCGATTGTGTTAAGGCTCCTCACCCTTTTAAACCAGTGCTTCTCGTCTGGATTTGTAATTAAGCCCACCTTCCCCGATGCCTCAAGGAAAGAAAAGAAATGCAGGATATTGGGCGGGTGGAGGTGAGTCTGGAAAAGTCGGTGTGTGTAATTTCAGCGGTAAGTACCTTTGGCGGGTGGCAGTGACCCACCGCCGCGAACCACAGGAAGTGATTGTGGCTGGGCCGGACTCGGGGAAAGGGGGCCTAACATGAACTGCAGGGCCCAGTGTCTTATTGCAGTCAACCGAGAAAGATGGAGGGAGCCAGAGCAGCCGGTATGAGATGCAAAAGGAAGTTAAGAAGGGCAGTTGAACGAGGAGGAAGGGGGGGGGGGGGCAGAGAGCCTCTGAGAGGTTAAGAGGAGGAGGTCAAACACAAGAGTACGGCCTTGATTGCCAAAAGTGCCGGTCAGTAATTAAGAAGGCATGTTTCATTTTTAATGGGCAACCCGACAGGGACCTGTGATACGCCATCCGAGACAAGCGGAAAGTGCCAAGTGGCCACGGTACACCAAACAACATCCGCAGCCGGGGATCGAACCGGGGGCTACTTGCGTTCGCAGAGGGGGGCGAAGCTCGCTGTTACTCCAGTCCCCGCGAATTAAAGAGATCACGAGATACGCTGATGTTGAAGCGATAAATGAGACAAATGCCCTCAAGGCGAATGTCTGTCTGGAAATCAATTGGAAACCGATCCGGGTGGATTCAGGTTTTATTTGGGTGCTGCTCAGTTGCACTTAATTGCGAGGTTGGGAGGGGGGGGGGTCACCTAGGAGCAGGATCCTGATACCGTCTGGTCTCAGTCGTGACAAACAAGGGGGCCTCTCAGGTGTATCCCCCCCCCCTCCCTCCCTCTTGAGTGACCAGGGGGAATGTCAAATAAGGGGGTTTCTGGATAGGGCCGAGTGAGTTGTGCAAATGCTGGCTGCAGCTTTGTGAGTGCGACCGCCTTCACAGGCTCAGGTATCATGTTCTGGCCGGGATGATAGGTTTGGCCCTGTCAAGCTCCGGTGCTCCTCTTCGCTTCTTCAAACTTCACTCCTCCGCGCACATTCCTCCCAGGTCACCCTCTCCCCGAGAACAAAAAGACAGGATGAGGAGGAGGAAAGTGGGGTAACGGATCCAGAAGAACACCCAAGTCTCAGAGAGAAAAGAAAGACAAACAAAACTGATATATAATAGCGGCTCTTGCGGGTACATTCTCTGACTTTTCTTATTTTTCAACGGTAACTTCAGAGGCAACAAAGATGCAGAGCGTGAGGTTTTCTGTTCTTTCTCTCTCCTCCCTTCATGTTCTCGTCTGCTGAGTTTGAAAGAAAAGTAGTTTTTTCACATCCTTGTAGACAGCCGGGGCGTACAAGCCTATTCAGCTGCCAGCTCCTCACCTGAACTGTGCACGAAGGCAATTGATCTGAGAGTAAACAACAGACAGAGGTAGACTGATTCCATTGATGCCTTCTGAATGCCTCTCTCTCATTTGAAAATATGAGAGCTGCGAGGTCTTAGAAAATCCGCTGTGGGCACCAGGCTTGTTAATATCATTTTTTAAAAGCAGTTTTATTACCGGAGGTGCAGACATTTTGGGCAACACAGCCTCGTTAAGAGCCCATGATGGTTATTAGTGCTCTTTTTTTGGAGATCTTTGAAATCGTGAGGGATTCTCAAACCATGTGGCCATTTTTACGATCTGACAGCGCACCAATCACTCGGATGTCCTCCGGCACTTGTCCACTGGCGCTCTCTCGAGTCGTTACTGACCCTTTATTGCGCCGTTTGGCAGAAGAAAGAAGCGAGTATAAATATATGTGCCCCAGAAAGACGGGACCGTTTAAGACATCCAAGAAAAGACAGCAGGAAGCCCCGAAACACGAACTCCCCGATGCCGCCGGCGGTTCTACGGTTGAGGCTGCGCCATAAAAAGTTGTTTTTACGCGAGGGGTCCCGCCGAAGAAAAACTCTGTGGGGATAAGTTCTCAGCCTCGGCGCTCTGTGCCATGGGAACCACTTTGGAACGAGTAGAAAAGGGGAAGTGGGAATCGAAGAGGGAGAATAAAAGATGCAAAAAGTTGGAGAGAGCTTAAGGGAGCAGAGGGAAGGGAGGGAGGACAGAAATTAAAAGGCCGGGGGAAACGGATGATAAGGAAACCAAAGAGTGGGTGATCCTTCCATCCCTAGTTCCATTCTCTTCCTTCATCCCAACCCCCCCACCCCCTCTACAATCTTTTCCCAGTGTGTTTGGTAGAGTGCCACGCTTAGCACTTTCCTATTAGCATGCACCCCATGTGCGACAGAGACAGACATGCAAGAAGAAGAAGAAGAAGAAGAAGAAGAAGAAGATGAAAAACAGGGCGAGGAGAAAAAAAAGATCACACATGGTTACTTTCTTAAAGTCTGGGCTAAACTTTTAATTGCTCTTCAAGTGGCGGATTAGGCCACTGGTGAAACAGAGATACTATTCTTGGGGGATGCGTTTGAACATCTTCAGAAGCTTAGTCCAACCCCTGACCTGCTCTGAATAGCAAAGGAGAAGTGCCTTTTTTTGGGGGGGGGGGGGGTTGATGGGATGGAGGGGGCTGAGATGTTTCGGGGGAGGGGGGGGGGGGGTCATGTTGAGTGGCAGTGGATTAGCTTCGAGCCGACAAATAACAGCCTTTGTGCTTTTTCCTCGGGACTGCAGGAACGCCATCGTGCCGGGCGCCGAGGCTGAAGAGAACAAACGAAAGCGTCCTGATTCATAAAGCCAGCCTTGTCAATGTCTAACCAAATATCTGATGTCTTTTCTGATTATGCTGCGGTAAGAATTTATGCCGGATTTCCACGGCAGCGTTCCCGACGTTGAGAATCCTGTTACATCTTCTCATTATGAATAGATGGGCCTTCTCCTGTGTCGCCGTGTTAGAGCCGCTGCTGCTGACACCGGCGTTGGCAGACACCGCGGACGAGCGTCAACCAAAACCCAGACTCCGGTGTTCCTTACATAGAGTCTGCAAGGAAGAATCTTTAGATCACATTTCCTACTTCCATCTTTCCCCCCCCCCCCCCCCCCCCCCTTCAGCTTCAGCCCTCGTTAGCACACCGACAGCTGAACGGCGTAGCCTTCACCGGGCGTGTGCACGTGAGCACATGCACGGGCGAATTCGCTCCATGTGCGCTCAAGCATTCAAGTGCCTCTTGCCTGTCTGCGAGTGTGTGTGTTTGTGTGTGTGTGTGTGTGTGTTTGTGTGTCATCTCTTTGGCATTGTCATGTCATTTCACATGTCACAACGCTATCGGCTTCAGGTTCCCAGATCTGGCGTTGGGTGTGTGTGTGTGTGTGTGTGCTGTGGGGGGGTCTAGGTGTTGTGTTGTGTGTGTGTGTGTCGGGGGGGGGGGGGGGGATCCATCACAGCCCTGGCAGCACTGTGTCTGACCAACGACCTACTCCTGTCAGCTTGTGACGAGCCCGGGCTGGCACTGTAACGTTAGCTTGTTGTGACACGGGTCCGGGTGTCAGCAGAAAGCATGACATGGCATCAGCGACGCCCGGGAGTCGGCAAACCACAGCAGCCAAATGCTACCCCATTGTTTTTTTTTTTTGTCAGCTATACCTGTCCCACACAGAGGCACAGATTTCCTTCAAACGCTACAACTATGGAAAATGAATGTCACCACGGAGAGAGAGAGAGAGAAGGAAGGAACTGATCTACAGGGATAGACAGATGGAGGGGGAGAGGGATAAAGAAAGACAATGACAGAGATAAGGGAGGGGAGAGGGAGAGCGTGTGTACAGGCTTTAATAAGGCTGATAAATGATTCTGTGTTTACCATCCTGAGCCACTGATGACAGATAACTTGCATTTAGGGATCAGGGCCGCCATCCACAC